>NC_039366.1:156315863-156615863 GCF_003573695.1 Papaver somniferum | reverse complement strand
TTGAACCATAGATGATATTATCTACATAGACTTGAGCAATGACAACATCTTTCCCACTCCATTTGGTAAACAAGGTTTTATCATCTCCGCCTCTTGAAAAACCTTTCCTAATAAGAGAAGTGGTAAGTTTTCCAAACCAGGATCTAGGTGCTTTTTTTAACCCATATAATTCCTTTTTGAGCTTAAGAACATGATCTGGGAAATCAAGGTTTTCAAATCCTTTAGGTTGAGCAACATAAACTTCCTCCTTTAGAAATCTGTTTAGGAATGCGGATTTTATATCCATTTGGAAAAGCTTAACCTTGAGGAAACAAGCATGAGCTAATAAAAGTCTAATGGACTTAAGGCGTACCACAAGAGCAAAGGTTTCGTCAAAGTCGATACCTTCAATTTGTGAATATCCTTGAGCGACAATTCTGGCTTTATTTCTGACAATTGTGCCAAATTCATCAGACTTGTTCTTGAATATCCATTTCGTACCAACAATATTAACATTGGGGGGACAATGTACGAGTTCCCATATGTCTTGTCTTTGAAATTGATTTAACTCTTCATGATTTGCATTCACCCAAAAGGGATCGCTCATAGCTTCATCAATATTTCTTGGCTCTACTTGTGACAGATAACAACCAAAATTGCAAATATTTTGAAGTTGTCCTCTAGTCTTAGTTGTAGAATCTCTTCCCCCAATAATACTATTGGGATCATGATTCCTTTGAGCCCAGATGTGTCATGGAGGGACACGTTCTTGTTCGTCAGGAGTAGCATGATCAGTGCTCTTCTCCTTGTCACTAGAAAAATCAGGATCAGCAACAGTTGGGATAACTTCAACTGATTCTGGTATTTCTTTGACTTTCTCAATTGTCTCGGTTGGAGGCAATTCAGTAGAAGGATTATCATGATGAAAATTACTAATATCATCGATAATAACATTAGCAGATTCCATCATGACCTGGGTTCTGAGATTAAACACTCGAAAACCACGACTATCAGAAGCATAGCCAAGGAAGATCCATGCATCACTTTTGATATCAAATTTCCCTCTCTGTTCTCGATCTTTTAGAATGTAGCACTTACTACCAAACACTCTGAGATAGTGCAAGTTGGGTTTTCTACCGTACCACAACTCATAAGGGGTGTTTAGGGTTTTAGACCGTAGGTAGACACGGTTGATCAAATAACATGTTGTAAAGACAGCTTCTCCCCAAAACCTTAGAGGTAAGTTTTTGTTATGGAGCATTACCCTGGCCATTTCCTGAATGTTCATGTTTTTTCTTTCTGCAACTCCATTAGATTGAGGAGCAATGAGTGGATAATATTGTTGAATAATTCCCAGTTCGTCACAAAATTCAAACACCTTAGTGTCCTTGAATTCAGTTCCACGGTCACTCCTAATTTTCTTTAGTCGCAACCTTGTTCGTTCTGGATTCTATTAACAATAATCTTGAATTCATCAAGGGTTTCATTCTTATGAGATAGAAACGCAACCCAAGTGAACCTGGTGTAATCATCTACCATAACAAAAGCATACTTCTTACCAGCAACCGTGGGTTGTTGAATTGGTCCAAAGAGATTCATATGAATTAAATCAAGTGGAGCTTTAGTGAGAATATCTCGAGATGATTTATGGTGAACTTTTGTTTATTTACCCTTTTGACAGGCACCACATACACCTTAAATCTTTGCATTGATTTTGGGAACACCTCTAACAAGTTATTTATTAATGATCTTAGTTAGAAGACGATAGTTGATGTGACCAAAACGCTCATGCCAAAGATGTGTAGATTCCACCTTAGTCAAATTGCAACAATTGCTGAACTGAGTATCCGAAAGCTAACAGTTGTTTTTACCATGAATTCCCTGAAAAATTACTTTCCCAGTTTTGTCTACAATGTCACATCCATTTGCATTGAAGACAAATCGATGGCATTTGTCACAAATTTGACTAATAGAAAGAAGATTTGCAGTCATACCTTTTACGTATACTACATCATGGATTTCAGGTATGCAGGGTAGTTTGATCGTCCCTTTCTTACTTATGTATCAACAACTTCCATCTCCAAATGTTACCGGTCCTCCTTCATAGACGTTTGAAGAAACAAACCATGTGAGATCACCTGTCATATGTCTGCTACATCCACTGTCAAGAAACCATTGAAAGGGTGATGTTGATTTTAAAGCAAAAGCTCTCGTACTATTAGTACTTTCCTGATAGTTTTGTACGTCATTTTAGAGAAGCACTAAGTTGTTTAGTCTTCATGTGAAGATTACTTGCAACTTTCAGGTTCTTTTGGAAGGACGTACAAGTATGTTGAAAGTGATTAGAGGAATCACAAAACAAACATGGGCCAACATCTTTAAATTCGTCAGAGAAGTTCAGAGTCATACCAGTTTTCACAACATGCGAACGTTGTTTATTATCTGACTTACGACTGTTCTTCAGAGAGGAACAACTGGAGTTATTCAGTTCCACTAAAGGGATTTTGACAGATTTCAAATCCTTAAGCATTGCAATTTCTGCTATGAGATCAGAATTGATCCGGATTTGTTCATCCAACTTTTTCTGGAAAATAACCAGTTTATTAGAACTTCTTCTACAATTGGTTTTTAATCCTGGTGAAACGTTTCTAAAGACTTTACTGTCCATAAAGTCAGATCGCTTACAAACACAGACTTATAAGGTCTTGAACGTGTTTGCCTGCTCTGATACCAATTGAAAAAGCGGGGGTACAACAACCACACCCAATATTTCGCTTAGCAATCTGTATGGACAAACTCCAATATACTTTCTAGAGAATCAAATAGACAATCAGACTTAATCTAGAGAAAAGTATATTGAGGAGTTAATATCTCTCTCGCTTGATTTGATCTTTACTCAAGCAAATAAGAATTTGCGAGTCTTTATCAAATACAAGGATAATAAACTTGGATGGTACCAAAGACCAATATCCAAGGATCAATCAATTTCCAATCAACAACCAAGGTTGGATTTCACAATTGATCGATACAACGCACAACCTGTGATATTTCAATTATCTAACAAAATATAATGCAGAATAGACCAGAAATTTTGTTAACGAGGAAACCGCAAATGCAGAAAAACCCGGGGACCTAGTCTAGATTGAACACCATATTGTATTAAGCCGCTAAAGACACTAGCCTACTATAAACTAACTTCGGTCTGGACTGTAGTTGAACCCCAATCAATCTCACACTGATTCAAGGTACAGTTGCGCTCCTTACGTCTCTGATACCAGCAGGATACTACGCATTTGATTCCCTTAGTTGATCTCACCCACAACTAAGAGTTGCTAGACCCAAAGTCAAAGACTTTAATAAACAAATTTGTATCACACAGAAAAGTCTAGAGAATATATAAATCTGTCTCCCACAGAAATACCTACGAGTTTTGTTCAGTCTTTTGATAAATCAAGGTGAACATGAACAAATCGATAAACCGTACTTATATTCCCGAAGAACAGCTTAGTATTATCAATCACCTCACAATAATCTTAGTCGACTCGTCGAAAGAAGATATTGTGGAATCACAAACGATGAGACGAAGATGTTTGTGACTACTTTTCTATCTTGCCTATCGGAGATATAAATCTCAAGCCAATCGTGACGATTGTACTCAAAATGATAGAATCGGCAAGATCAGATCACACAACTACGAGAAAGTAGTATCAGTCTGGCTTCACAATCCCAATGAAGTCTTTAATTCGTTAACCTGGTTTACAAGAAGAAACCTAAGGTTAAAGGAGAATCGACTCTAGATAATACAACTAGTATCACACAGGAGCTGTGGGGATTATGTTTCCCAGTTGCTAGAGTTCTCCCTCATATAGTATTTCAAATCAGGGTTTGCTATCAATGTTAGCTTGGTAACAAAGCATTCAATATTCAACGTTAGATGAAAACCTGGTTAGATTCAAGCTAATATCTTTCAACCGTTGGATCGAAAACTTAGCTTGTTATACACAAATAAAATGTACTATTTTGGGTTTATGTAACCGTACCCAAAAATGAACATTTGTTGGTTCAACAATAGTTAACGAATGGTTTGCCATATGAGCACTTTCATATCAACCATGTTCTTCTTCACCATAACTAGTTCAAATGACTCAAATGAACTAGTTAGAGAGTTGTTCAATTGCAAAGAAATCTTATGTAACTACACAAGACATAATCGAAGCAAAAACGATTTGATTCACTCGAATCGGTTCATGAACTATATAGCCACGGTTTGCATTTAGCATTCCTTAGTTAATATAAATAAATTCACAAACAATCGTCTTTAGATATAACCAGCTTAAGTTCACATACTTAGTTCGCGGACTTAAGTTCCCAGAAGGAGTTCTCAAACTCCAGCAGATTTTCTCAGGTCGATAACTTCCGCCAGTTCGCGGACTGAGTTCACGACTCTTGTTCCGGTTTTCTTGATCAATAAAGTTCGCAAACTTCGGTTCAAGGAAAAAAAACTTATACATATATGTGTTGCCACACAATGCTTATATCCATCATTGGTTATTTAGTATAAACTCTCATTTCAACCATTGAAACATTATTAGAGGACATTTCGTCAAAGTAAGCAATTTTCAAGGTGATTGAAACGTGTCATGACTTTCGTCACTAGGTAAAGGTGAACTTGGTAAAATCAAAAGCTTACCAACACATATTTTTAGAAATAGATAGGAGAGATAAACTCAGCTCGCAATAGCAAATGTGTATAATCAAAGTCTATATAGAAAAACGACTTTTGTCTCAAAATAGGAGATAGAGTAGATAGACTGTTGAGTGATAGATAAGTTCAAGTCTACACATACCTTTTAGTCGATGAAGATCCACTAGTTCCTTGAGTAGTCCTTCGTCTTGTATGATGATTTCCATGGAGTTCTTGAGCTCAACTACACTTTCTATCGTAGTCCAAGACTTAGCTATAGTAGACTAGAAATCAAGACTTATAGTTTTGATCACTAACATTGACAAACATGCTTGAGATAGCAACGCATGCGAGTTCGACCGAGCAATGCTCTAACAATAAGTATGAATAAGATCCGATAAAATTAGAGGTAGAATGGTTTTTTCTCGCAAGTAAATCCCAACCATTTAGTTTTTTTTCTTCTTTAGAAAGATATGCTCCCAAAATAGGAGTGATTTGCTCAAATCTCTTGTAACTAGTGATGAAGCTTCCTTAAATAAATCACCGATGAAGATGCCGTCGTTGGAGAGCATCACTATCGATCTTGGAACCCAACCCAATAACCAAGAACCGTCATTAAAGCAAAGATAAACCTCAAAAAAGTAGATAAAACCACCATAATAGTATAAAACATAATAAAAATTAGGGGGATCTTGTGTTCCCCCTTTAAAAAAAATCTATTTTGCATTTCTCCCTTTTTAAATCACTAATTGGTGAAACCCCCTATTCGTCATAACTACCATTACTACCCAGTTAACTGTGAACGTGCAGGACACATGTGCGTATGATATAAAATAAGAAATTGGAAATCCCTGAAATTCCCTACTGAACCCCTTTGTGTCGCCTCCATGACCAGCACTTCCTTATCCATTAGGCTTATTCCTATGGTACGGCAAAAAAAATGTTGTTTGGCATACCAGGTGATATGGAAAAATAATTGCGTCACTATGGGAAAACCAATAAGCGATAGACATTCTAGGAACGATATTATGAATAACGCTGGAGATGATGAGATTATCGCTGGCGTTATACATTATATCGAGCTATATAAATAGTATCGCTGGCGATATCAACCACTAGATTTTTTGCAACGGCTATTTCCCCCTACTGGTTCCTATATATACGCCCTCGTATTTATCCAAGGTATTCACACCTACTTCAACCTATATTATACCAATTTCTCTATCTGTATTCTCATTTTAAATTTCAATGGCGAGATCCAATGAAGAGAGGAATATTATTATGAATCGGTTTACATTATACAAGAAATGCATCGAAGGAGGTTGCAAGAACTTGACGATGAGGAAGCTGAAGATAATAAACTCATCGACATTTTGATGCTATTACATATGGGACAAATACCTAGAGTTCCAGAGCCACAAGAAGTATTCTCAAGAAGGTATACGTGTCGAGGGAGGGAATCTTACCATCAGAAGTTGATGCACGATTATTTTCTTCCCAATTGTGTGTACTCTGATCAAGATTTCCAAGGTCGATTCCGCATGCCTCGGCATCTGGTGATAAATATTATTGAAGAGCTTTGTCGGGTAGAACCTCAATTTAATTATTAGTTTGATGCACTGAATAGTAGAGGTTATAATCCTGAACAAAAAGTTACTTCGGCTTTAAGGATTCTAGGTTATGGAAGACCAGCGGATGCGAACGATGAGTATCTTCGTATGAGTAAAACAACTTCATTCACTTACCTTTCATTGTTTTGTGAAGTAATTATTAATCATTTTGGTCCAACATATTTACGAAAACCAACCGAGGAAGATGTTAGACAAATATTGAGGGAGAATGAGGAAAGGGGATTCTCAGGAATTCTAGGTAGTCTCGATTGTATGCATTGGGTATGGCAAGGATTCCATGTTTATTGGGTCGGTCAATATAAAGGTCATTATCCAAAACCAACAGTTATTCTTGAAGCTGCTGCTTATTACGATTGTTGGATATGGCACGCTTTTTTTTGGTCTTCCGGGTTCACAAAATGATATCAATGTTTTGCATAAGTCGCCTCTGTTTGAAGATTTGAAGCATGGAATTTGTCCCAAAGTGCGTTTCATGATTAACGACCACCAGTACACTCATGGCTATTATCTTGCGGATGGTAACTACCCAAAATGGTCCACCTTGGTTCAACGCTACCGTCAGCCTCCTGCCGGTGCATTAGGCCGTTCATACCGGCATTTTAACGATGCCCAAATGGGAGCGAGGAAGGATGTGGAACACGCTTTTGGAATTTTGAAGAGGAAGTTCGCTATCATTTGTGGCCCATATCGTGGGTTGAGTCCTCGTGAAATGCAAAAAACTATGCTCACTTGCATAATTCTTCATTACATGGTAATTCAGGAAACCCATCGTAATCCGGAATGGACTAACTATAAAGATGAAGATTTGAGGTCGGAGATTCAACCACAAAGAGTCGTCTCTGCAAGGAATTATGCTCAAATGACTAATTACATTCAGAACCGAAATTTGTATGACAGTTCAAGAGAAGATCTGAGATTGAATCTTTGGGCAGAGTATGGAAGACAATGAGTTATGTAATTTAATTTAAGTTTTATGTATTTTAATTTAAGTTATGTATTTTTATTTAAGTTAATGAGCAATAGACTTATTTAAAATTAATGAGCAACAACATTTCAAATTAATCAACATTTCATTTCAAACAAATATTAAGTAGAATGCAACAACAACATATCAAATTAAAATGCAATACTTCAAATTAAAACTTAATTTAATAATCAATCATTTAGAGGAACTACTACATCAAACTCATCATTTGTTCCATCATCATCATCATCATTGTTAGTAAATCCAGCTTGTTGTTCAATCTGTGCTTCAATTCTGTCAAATTCAATTTGTCACACATGTTTTTGCTGGGCGTTCATAATTGAAGTGTTAGCTTGAAGGATGTTATGCTTATCATAGTCAACCCCAAATTTTTCTTGAGAAAGACGACTTCTTTTACTCTCCCTGTTTTGAAATTTCCTATCAACTGCTCTTTGCTTTTTGACGGTCTTTTGATGTTCCATAAACTCCACCATGTTAAATCCACCGGAACTACCTCCTTCTTGAGCTAATTTTCTAGCTAGTCTTGCATTGTTCCTCCCTGGCAATTTTCTCTTACCATCATCATAATTATTAAAAACTAAGTTACCTTTTGGGTTTCTTGTAGTATCTGGTGAAGAATTTGAATTTGGTGTTGAGGGAGAAGAATTATATGGTGACCTTTCAGGTACTTGTTGATTAGTTATTAAGAAATATGGATTATATTTGTTCAACACCTTCAAAATATGATAACAACTTTCGAAAGCGAACTGTTTACCATGTTTTCGCTGCCAATCTAAACGAACATGTCTTTCAAAATCAACATCGTTCTGACCACTCTCCTTGCCTGTTCTCTTGGCTTGCATTATCAATGCAACATAAGCGGATACTTCCCTGTTGATTACAATGAAGTGTTCTGCCAATCCTTTTGCATCACGAGAATTGATGTTCATGGTTTGTTCTTCATATTTCAAAAATATATTTTCCCACATGGTGTTACCATGTTGTTGTGCACCATCGTTACAATCTTGGGTAAAATAAACATAATTACGACAAATGCATTCATTCTCTATCAGGGCGTATTTTGCACCACGGACTTTGTTTTTTCTAGTTTTTCCTTTGTCTTGACTTTAAGATTGTGAATCCATATTACAAGAAATGAAAAGAATTGTAGAGAAGGTGTGATTGTTTTAGATTTGAAGAAGAAGATTGAGAAATTCTAGAGAGATTTAGAAATTCTGGTGTGAGTTGAAATGAGATTGAAATTAGGTATTTATAGGGGGGAAATACTAGATGTTTGATGAAGATCTAATAATCGATGATATGAGAGTCGAGCGACAGCTGGACTAGCGCTGGCGTTTTAGTGACCAGCGAGCGCTTGCTTCACCATCGAGAAATGGACTCTCTATCGCTCGCTGGAAACTCTGTCGTGTATGCCTATATGTTATTCCTGACATATAGGCATATGATTTTGGCAGTTTGGCATACCCATAGTGGGTGCATATATGGCAAAACTTGATGTTTTCCATATGCACATGAATAGGCCTTACGATCACCACTAGTTCATAAAATTCCTTTTCGTTTCTTCTCTAGATTCAAGTCAAACCAGAGACACCCTAAAAAACATAAATAATCACAAACACAAAACTTAGATAATTAAATAAATCTAACAGTCATGTTTACAAATCGAGATCAATTTAAAAAATCACATTCAAAATTCTCAATCGATATCAAATTCATTTGCAGAGGGACGATTTCTAATTCATTTTTTCAGAACATAAAGAACTATATTCATTCAATCTTAACCAAAAATAAACCTAATTCAATCTCAGAGAACTTGATTCATACTGAACTTTTACATAAAAATCCCCAAATCCATACAAAACCCTAACCTCCCAAAACGAGTTCTCCATTTCATTTCATTGATTTACTTAGTTGAGCAAATTCTACTGCCTTATTAACTCCCATCAACATTGCTATTACAAACCCTAAAATCACTTATCATCTCTGCAATTTCTGATTAACATTGTTTGAATTCTTGATTTCATACTTTCTTCTTTATTTCTTGAAATATTGAATTCTTCATCATCATCATCACTGTTGTTTTTCACATCATCTTCATCGTCGTCTTATCAGATCTTGATTTCGTGCTATGGCAACTTCATCTTCTTTACCTTTTCAGAACATTACTAACTTTGTCTCAGTAAAACTCAAAGAAGATGGGTCAAATTATCTGATCTAGAAAAATCAATTTGAGTCTATTCTGATCACTACAGATCTTGAAGAATACATAGATGGATCATCTATTTGTCCTGTGGAGATAATTGAACTTGATGGTAATCAAATACCAAATCCATTGTTTTCTCATTGGTGAATGATGAATCGATATGAGAATACTTGGAGAAGAAATTTATTCAACAATTTTCTGCTAAACGATCTCTTCTACGGAGTCAATTACATTCAATCAAAAGAGGTAATAAATCTATATCTTCCTATTTTGATGAATTGAAGACAATCACTGATTCTTTGCAAGCTATTGGAGATCGTATAGATGAGTCTGATATTGTTATGTATGCTCTAATGGGTTTAGGAAAATATTATCGTCAATTTGTTATTTCTGCACAGAACTGAGAAACTCAATTTACTCTTAGTGATGTTATTTCAAGATTATTACACCATGAACAGTGGCTCAAGGCTGAGGAAATTGAGCAAACATCTGTTTTAGAAACTCAGAATTCAGCATTTTACACTAAGAGTACATCCCATCCTTCAACTTCTAAATCTAATTCTCAACCAAAGAATAAGACTCAAACTACTGATTTTAGTCAGGTTTGTTGTCAAATTTGTAAGAAATTTGGACATAAAGCTAAAACAGCTAATAGGTGTCACTTCAGGTATATACCCAATAAGAATGCTAGTACATCTAATGCTCCAGAATCTTCAAGCGGTGGTGGTGGTGGTGCTTCTAATTCTCTTCAACAAGCTTTTGCTGTTATTCAAGCCAATTATGTAATCTCTACCACTGATATTAATGTTGCATCTATTTAGTTACCTGACTCTGCTGCAACTAGTAATATGACTAAAGATCAACGATTGTTAGTTAACTCTCAAGATTATGGTGGTTCTCATAAAGTGATGGTTGGTGATGATACTATGATCCCAATAGAGAAGACTGGAAATATCATCCCTGAGACTAATAATAGTCAATTCCATTTGGATGATGTTTTCTATGTTCCTACAATAAAACAAAATCTTTTATCTATTGCAAAATTCACAAAGGATAATAAGGTTTTTGTTGAGTTTTTTGAGTGAGCATATGACATAAAATGTATGGCTACAAGAGAGGTATTGGCTGAAGGAAAAATTCAAGATGATTTGTATCCAATGACAGGTCTTACTTAATTTGCTTTTACTGCTACTTCTAGAATGGTTGATAGTAGTCTTTGGCATCAAAGGTTGGGACATACTTCTGATATGATTCTAGGCCAAATTGCTTCTAGTTCTTCTATTCAGTTGAGTTCTACAAACACTATTTGTTTATGTGAGGCATGTCAACTGGGTAAGAATCATAAACTCCCATTCAGTCTTTCCAAGAGAGTTATTACTTCACCACTTCACTTGGTTCATTCATATATTTGGGGACCAGCACCAGTATCAAGTACTCTTGGATTTAAATACTATATTGTGTTTATTGATGATTACTCTAGATACCACTGGATATATCCTATGAAGTGTAGATCAGAAAGTTTGTCATGTTTTCAACATTTCAAAAATAGTTCTGAGAATGTCTTAAATACTTCTATCAAATTTTTTCAGTGTGACAATGTTCTTGAACTTGTGAAGGGACAATTTAAATCTTTCTTAGAAGACAATGGAATTGTATATAGAGTTTCTTTCCCACACATTCATCAACAAAATGGTTTAGCAGAGCGTAAACACAGGCATATCACAGATATGGGAAATACAATGTCTTTTCAAGCTAATCTACCAAAATCTTTCTGGTATGATTCATTTCTTACAGCTACATACATTATCAACAGGCTTCCTACAAAGGTTCTAGGCTATAAATCACCTTATCACGTATTGTTTAACTCTCTTCCAGATTATTCTTTTCTAAGAGTATTTGGTTGCTGTTGTTATCCAAATTTAGAATCTTATAGAAAAGACAAGTTAAGTCCCAGGTCAGCTCAATGTGTGTTTTTGGGATACAGTCCACTACATAAGGGATATAAATGTTATGATATGTCAAGTAACAAGACTTATATTTCTATTCATGTCAATTTTGATGAGCATACATTTCCTTTCAAGCCTGCTTCAAGTTCTTCAGACACAAATGGTGCTTCTCTACAACTTGAAGATATAACTGAGCAAGAAGCAACTATTTCTCATAATACTTTTGAAGAACAATCCGAGACTACAACTTCACCTACGACAACAGATACAACTACTTCTATCACTACAAGGTCTAAAACTGGAGTTTTCAAGTCCAAATCCTTGGATCCAGATTTTGTTTCTTATTCCACTGCAAGGTATCCTCTTCACTCAGCTTTTACTGCTTATATTGGTTTTACTTTAGAACCTAAGATTTATAAAACAACAGTTAAAAATCCAAATTTTGTTCAATCCATGGAAAATGAACATACTGCTTTACAAGAAGCTGATACATGGTCTTTGGTCAAGCCAGACCCTTCATACAATGTTTTAGGTTGTAAGTGGGTCTACAAAATCAAACTAAAACCTGATGGCTCAGTGGATAGGCATAAAGCAAGAGTGGTATCTAAAGGGTATAATCAAATGGATGGAATTGACTATTTTGAGACCTTTAGTCCTGTAGTAAAAGCACCTACAATTAGAATTGTTCTCACAATTGTTCTATCTAGAGGATGGTCTATAATACAACTAGATGTGAGTAATGCTTTTCTCCATGGTTTTTTAACTGAAGATGTGTATATGGAACAACCTAAAGGTTTTATTGATCCTGAAAAACCACATTATGTGTGTAAACTGAATAGAAGTCTCTATCGCCTCAAACAAGCACCAAGGGCTTGGTTTGAGAGCTCGAGAACAAACACCAAGGGTTTGGTTTGAGAGCTCGAGAACAAACCAATAACATTTCTGTACGGACAGACAAGGAATGGAGCAAAAAAATTTAAAAAGCTACTGATGAATTGGTTGGGGCGAGCTAAATTTTTTGAGTTTTGTTTTATACAATTTCGAATTTCTTGCTGAAATCTGCTCTCTGCAACATCAAATTATAATTTGACCCAAACCAATCTCTCACAATCCTTAAGAGAAATCAATTACACTCATCAATCTCGTTCGTTGATCATCACCGTTGGCAGTTGTACCATCTTCTACTGATTTTCCTCCGTAAATACTGCAAAAAAAACATCACCAATTATTTCACTGATTTTTCTATTAAGACTTCGAGTTTGAGATGAAACAACATACATTATAGAGATCTAAAATTGCAGCATATTGTCCAAAAAATACAGCTTATGATTTTCTTTCATCAACAACAGCAGGAAGCAGCGGCGGAAGAGATTTAGGTTTTGGAAATGATATTTTTGGATTTTTCAATTTTATTTTGTTTTTACACACATATGTCCTGCACGTTCGCAATTAATTGGGTAGTAACAACAGTTATGACAGATAGGGGGATTCACCAATTAGTGATTTAAAAAGGGGGAAATACAAAATAGGTATCTTTTTTGAGGGGGAACACAAAATCCCCCAAAAATTAAGCCAAAACTACTAACCTATAAAACAAAATTAATAAAAAAGTTTGTCCAAAATGGACCTGATCTGAACTGAAAAGGCTTGTATTTGACGGTTTTATTGGAAAGGAAGAAGGAACAGAGAGAGAAAGGGAAAGCAACGTAGGTCAAATTCTCTCGACTGCCTATTTAGTACCATAATCCTGGAAGGTTAAGGTCTTAAGGAGGTCAATTGTACTACAAAAATTTGCAATTGCTCTCCTTTTAATCTACTTGATCAAGAACAAAAATGTAATCCAAGAATGACCCTAAAAAATTGGGGTAATGCCTACTGTGAACCAAAAATCTAAGAACTTGTTTTTTTGTAGCTGATTCGGCGTCTGGATATGAGTCAACCCCTGACTCGGGCCGAGTCAGCAGTCAGACAGTTTGTTTTGCATTTTGAGTCAGATCTGACTCGACCTCTGACTCAGACATAACTCCTGGTTCGGACCCATTTGAGTCAGGTAACAAAATACCACTGACTCACGGGACCAAACCACTGACTCACGTTTTTTGAGTAAGATGAGTCAGATCTGACTCACAACAAACATATCGAGTCAGATCCAGATGAGTCAGGTGATTTCTCTCAGATCCAGATGACTCAGATCCAGACGACTCAGATGAGTCAGGAGTAAACAAACATGGTGTAAGACTCTCTTTACTTGCATACAGATGAGTTTAGAGTATTCAGAAGTGCAAAGGAGAACGTAATTCCAGCAAGGGGTGTGGTGATTTAATGGTTGATGCCTGGAAACATTGACACGGACACGAACACATGGACCTCCATAACTCGAAATCATCAGGAATGGACACGTTTATATATACACTAATTAAATAATTTTTATATACTAAAATCGTAGGGTTGTGTATATCAAACACATAAATCACACAATTATATGAAAAAAAAATACTCAATTTTATGTTGTTAGATTGATCCACATGTAGAAAAATTAACTATTATACTAATTTCCATGACACACTAGATTACCCAACTAGTAAAATAGAGTATAGATTTTTACATGTGCGTCGTGTAGGTGTGCCACACGCATCCTATGTCCGACGCGCGTCGGACGCGGACACGGCACCAATACGGGTGTGCCGGTGCTTCACAGGTGGATGCCAATGCATAACAGTTGTTCTTTGTGGTAGTAAATAAAAATTACTGTAGTGCCAGTTTCAAGCTGCTGGAAAGAGTAAATTCCTTTCTTAGAAGCGAAAACAGAACCAACAGATATAAGTAGATAATAACCCTGCGTCGGGAATAAAAACTGCACAGCACATGAATGAGGCATTACCATCTCTCTACCAGCCTATTGCTTGGATAGGGTAAACTTTTGACCAGTTACCAAAGGGAGGAATCTTGCTTCACTGTCTTAACTAGAGACGCTCTTTAATACGGAAGTTTTTCTTTCCTTGTTTTTTTCATCCGTAGGTTAAGCTTTCGGAGGGAACACACACAACACATACAATAGACTTCTCGATGAAGAAATTGGGCTTTAAGCCTAGATTTGCTTTAATTATATTTCAAAGCCAAAATGGGAGGACATAAAAACAACAGACTGAATGAAAACATGTACAGGAAAAAGAAAAGAGACATAAGAGAAGATATATTCGTTTCTATTCACTTTTCCTATGTTTCCATGTATGTCAATGGAGTCTACTTTATACATATCTTTTATGTGATACTTTTTCAAAAGAGTTAGTTAAACATTGTTAGCGACTTGTTATGTGATACTTTTTCTAAAGAGTTAGTTAAACATTGTTAGCGACTTGATCAATAAACTAAATAATGTATTGATGAAATGACGTGCTCGTGTTGAATAAAAAAACTGACAGATAAGCGTCTCTTTCCAGAAGAACTCTACCTAAAGCGTATTCTGACCATTCTAACACAAACATAAATACACGCTTGACAAGGGTTGCTCTTTTGTTGCCACAAACAACTAGTTGATACTTTAATTTTTTTAGCAACTTAATTGATCCATGGTGCATCATTGTAATCATTCATGAACTATCACAGTATGCAATTATGCATTCGATAAACAAACAAGACCCATTAGGTTAGTGCGATTCCATCGAATATTACCTATACAAGTCATACATGCATGCACCCTCATATTTCAGGAATAGAGAGATACTCAAAACGAGGGAAAACGCTTTCTTGGTAAGTCTTTACTAATCGTACGGTTTCGTGGAGGTAGACATTGACTATAAGTCTGTAATCACTCAAATGAGTTGGACAAGAACATGGGAATACATGAAAAGTATTTCTGAGTGAGAAAATGAGAACATACATGAAGAAGGTATAAGGTTTCAACATGACTTGGAAAGTAAAATAATAGAAGCCATGAAATTAACATCAAATACCACTTCAGCTGATTAGAGATGTCGTAGGTCCTTTCTTTTGCTCATATATCCTTCACGGTTTTTGACATCAAGTCATACAGAGCGAATCCACCCCAATGGCAGCCAGGCATTTTTGCAGCCATCTTCTCCAACTCACTCTGAAATTTTCGATGCCTTTGTAAAGAACATAAATATAGATGCCCCTAAAAGGGATACATTGCATTCATAAAAGGAAATACTCAGCTGAAAGTTTCAAAGATAAATTTATTCAGTATGCACTACTAACCCGCGAAACAGTATAAAGCTGCGTTGACTCATAGCCATCTTGTGCACTAGAATATAGTTGATGGATTTCTTTTGTCTCAAGATTGCATTTCATATGGAAAAAAGCCGTTGGTCTAACATTTAACCCCCTTTGTGATATGCCAATAAAGACAGCATTGCTCTAGAATTAATAAGAAAAAATTCATTGTCAGAAATGGAGTGAAACTGCCTACTGTCTCCAGCTACAAGTAACAAGAAACATGTAATCGCACACAAATAAGGCAGTTCTATTTAGAGCATAACAGCAAGAAAGTAGAGTAACATGTAGCAACTAAGTCGTGTAACTTACAAGAGAAGAAGCAGGTACTCCAATTTCTTCAACTACTTCCCTTATAATGCTGTCAAACATCTCCTGAGAAACCTTTCTATTTATAACCGCAGATTCTGACATGCTTCCCTCATGTTGATGGGATGAAATTCCAACCTCTCCAGGCTGCAGGCCAATAAAGTAAATGTTCGGCCTGTAAACTCAACACTCAATTGAATTTATTAGAGAACAACCTAAAATGGCTTTTAAGTAACACTTGAACTACATGAATCTCAAGTCATCTAATGTTTAATCGATATAATGTTGGAGTGACTGCTGCTAGGTCCCAAATAACAAGACCTAAACAGGTTGACAGAAAATTCTCAAACCGTGAACCCCAGAATGCCCATGCTGCAAAGCATGACAACTATACTAGCACTCAGTGGAGATGCAGGTTTGACGACTTTCTAGATTATATGATAGCTGTCAAAGTAGGAAAATGTAACTTATTACTAGATTTTTGTACCATCAATGAGAATGCAAAGTGGTTGTAATTAGTATTTTTTTCAAATTTCACATGAGATACCTCTGGATGGCCTCCTGGAAAAACAAAGTATCCAGGAAATTCCCCTACATTATGGCTTCTTTGCAATACAAGAATATTTCTATCGGCAGTCTCTACGACTGCACCATTCCCCAATGGATTTGAGGTATGTTGACAACGTTTGGAGTCGTCTGAAAAATAACATTCAAAAATGAGTGTAAAGATTGTTCTAAGCAAGAAAGCTAATTGCACACTAGGCAAGGACAATCTAAAGAGACTCCAAAGCAGAAATGCAGAAAACAAAAAGAACAGCAGATAAACTGGGTTAATCTTTTCCCTCAGGCCCCTCTATGTAGTATCTAGAAAACCACATGATTACAAGCACAGTAACATAAACTGAAGTAGAGACTTAAGTGCTTGTAACTACCTTCAGAAGGAACAAGAAACTTCTCCCACGAAGCACTTAAATTTGTCCCCACAAATGTTCTGTAAAACAAGTATAAGTAATTAACCGTTAGACCGGTGATGCTAATTTGACTCTAAACTTTTACAAATTCCGGAAGCAACTTGAGTTATCTTGTGGTCCACACCATTAGAGGTAATCAGTTGCACATTTCAGAAAAATAATAATTCAACGACAGGCTGGTTAGCACTTAATTTAGTTCCCCTAGCGAACCACCTCAATTGAGGCCAAGATCATTCCAAACTCAAATAAGCTGCCTGAAAATGATAGAAAACTAGCGCCCTGCTTGCAAGTTACACGCGCTGAATAACATGGCACCCCAATGACCCTTGGGTCATGGCTTTCACCCCAAAAGGTTCACCACCCCGAGTAACTACTTATACTCAAACTTTTTACAGTTAGATTAGAGAGCACCAAGCAAACCTGTAATCTGTTAAACCTAAGTTTAGACATACAACAGTGTGTTGGTTGGGATCATCCATGTCGTGCACCGCATGACCTCCATACTGCAGAATGTGTAAACAAACAAATGCCAAGAATTAATACAGGTAAAAATATTAAATTCCACATCTCAACTCAGAATTTATAAGTAAATTCAAAACCTACATACTCTAAACTTTGTTCCATTGAATAAGGATGGTTTTTGCTGAAGGCGTTGATCCCAAATCTGACCCCAAAATTTAAATAAAATAAAATAAAACGATTAGAATCATTATAAACTTCAGAAAAAAAAAGAGATTAAAATCGAAACGAGTTGACTTGCGAAATTACCTCCAGTATGGATTCTTCTAGGTTAAGGTCAGAATGTGGAATTCTATCATGAGTTGAACTGAAATCCACCAAAACCTTCATACAATTTACTTTAGAGATCTCATATTCACTAGCAGGGAAAAAAAACAAAAAAAAAATGTAAAGTATAAACCTGAGATGGGGATAGACCAAACGGGCATTTTAACAGAAGTTTGTAAGGGGGAGGATAAGGATTGCTAATGGCCTCCGCATCACTAACTTGTTCTGATTTCTCCATTTATGAAATCGCAAAGTTTCAGTCTTTTTCTCATTTCGGAAAAAAAAAATATAGCAAAATAACTAGTCAGAAGGTACGGGTACGGGTAAAAACCGTATTTTGAGTTGATAGTGCAGAGTCAGACCAACTCCTCGCCGACTTGCAAAGCTACCTGGTAGGGGTGTAAATAATACCCGAAAATACTTGGTCTGCCTGTATCCGTCCGAGCCTGCCTGTACCCGAAATAGCCCAAAGCCTGTTATGGCCCGTCACGGACCACCCGGTCTGGCCTGGATTAATTTATTGGGAGGTCTCGGACTTTGCGATTAATTATGATGCCCGGCCTGAAAACCTTCTATGTGCCATTAATCATTTAATATTCTCTTAAAAGACTTAAAAGTTACAATTTTATAATTGTCAATTTTGTGTCAAGAAAAATAAAATATATAATTGTTTTTTACTTATAATTAACCTTTTCAAAACATTAATGGTAATATATTTTCTTATTAGAAAGTTTATTGTACTCTAATTAATTATTTATTATAGGCTAAAATTAAATATTTGTCAGTGTAATTTAAATATAAAATAATACTATCACTTATGATATGCGATGTTGGAAAGGAAAGGATATTGTATTTAATGCCGTTCATTTGAAAATTTAAACTTAAAAAAAAAAAAATCAAAATAGTGGCCTGTCCGGCCCGATCTAGCCTGCCCGTATAAAAAGCGGGTTTTGGGCGGTCTTTGGGTAGCAAATTATCTATTTGTGCCCGGCCTGTCCGGCCTGAATTTGTTTACGGGCTCACAAATATTAAGCCTGGCCTGCCCGGCCTGTCTTAGTTTTTGGATCGGGCGGCCCGGCCTGCCCGAATTTACACCCCTACTACCTGGTGGTTTGTTTTCTAGATAAACATGTGAATGGAATATCCGCAGCTCGAACATTTTATGATTTAGCAGTATCACGACAAACCACGTTATTTAATATCACAAGTTCACAGCGAACCAAGTTATTATGGCATGCTGCACGACATGGGGATGGTACCAATTCATGTCTGGATGAGGAACATGTATAGGAAGTAGGAACCAAGTTATTATGGCATGCTGCACGACGTGGAGATGGTACCAATTCATGTCTGGATGAGGAACATGTATAGGAAGTAAAGAGATAGTATGTGTCAACTTTATAGCAGCATACAACACATAGACTATATATGATTTTAACCTACTACAAAGAGTCAAGAAATTCAAATTCATGGCCGCCTAGTATTCCGTGTCAATTTGACATGCTTTGAAGTCAAAATTCCAAAGTTAGTCTTCTGCAAGCTCATGGGCTGCTTCCTTTCCACGATCAAAATCTTGTTCTATTTACAAATATATGTTCCTTCTGACAAACTTAGAACCATAGTAGCCGTCGTATATTTACTGAAAATGCTCAAGAGATGGATTTGTCCCTCTTATGAAACTACCATCATTGGCTGTAGTTTTACGGTACCCCCATTTTATATACAGTGGAACAAATCCTTCAACACAAGGTAAGCCGCGAGTGAGGGGTCGGCTTCAGATTAAATGGCATAAATTGGATTGATATCCGAATCAGAAATTTCTGATTGATTCCATGAGAGATTGGACATACTCCTCCTTGAGTATTTTTCTTTCTTCCGAATTGTTCGATTTCGCTTGGACTTCACCACACAATATGTCATGGTCCCAAGAACGCTTGCCATGATAACTCCTCCGACGACTGTAATTAGGATTGCTGCCCACTGATAGCGGCGCCCTGTTACTATATAGGCAGATGCAATAAATGCCACTGTAGTACACACAGAAGCTAACCACATCATTTTGTTAATCACTTCTACAACCCGTCTCTCTGATTTTGTCTCTCCTCTAACCAATGTGATCTGAACCACCACAACAGCTAAGGATGTAAAGAGTGCAACAGCATTAAATATGAAAAAGATCTTGAATGAAGGCTTGGCCACTGCTACTGCCATCCCAGTGTCATCGTCCCCACCAGGTACTGTGAAGATTGCCGCAAAAGCCACTGTCGCAAAAAGCACTGCCACCACTGTTACAGAATTGGTGGCATTATTGATTCCTTCCCTATGCAATTTCCTCAGCTCCTTGGCGATTCCATGCACGTTTTTGTTAGTTTTCCTAGTTTGCTCGAGTTGAATATGGACATCCTTCTTGATCTGTGTTACTGTTTTCCTCAGCTCGTCCCTTGGCTGGTTAAGGTC
The DNA here is from genome assembly GCF_003573695.1 of Papaver somniferum. NCBI lineage: Eukaryota > Viridiplantae > Streptophyta > Magnoliopsida > Ranunculales > Papaveraceae > Papaver > Papaver somniferum. The sequence goes on along the minus strand of NC_039366.1, from coordinate 156,595,679 downwards.
ATTTGCCTTGACTGCACCGTAACGAGACAAGCATTCCTTTATCTCTGATGATTCTTCAGACAAAGGGAGTTGTTCGACAATGTCAAGGGCTGTCTTGTGATCTCTGGTAAGTGCATTCACATTGGTGTCTGGGAGACGTAATAGCTCGTGCACAATCTGCAAGAGCAACAGAGATTTGAAGATCAATTACTATAAAACTAAATCAACATGATAAAGTTATTAGACTGTAAATTCCATAACTATGAAAAGTGTGGTAAATAAACACTGTCATCAAAATTCTGCAAGCAATCCTAAACTCCTGAAACAGTGATATCTTAAGTAGATTTAATGATGCATGCAAAACAGGCTGAAACCATCTTAATGAAATGATAACTCTGCTTTTTACAAGTTTGCATTGTTGTGGAGAGAGAACTTTATACCTCCGCCCGCTTTTTCCTTGTCGCTACGTGTAAAGCTGTGTTGCCGAACTTGTCTGGAAGCATCACAATTGCAGCATCAGCATTCAAAAGCAACCTCACCACTTCACAGCTAACTCCTTTTACAGCCATATGTAATGAGGTCTGCCCTTTTTTATCAGTCCTTCGAGCCAACTGAGGATCCCTATCGAGCAATATTTTTGCAATCTCAGTATGCCCTTGTCGTGCAGCTAGATGTAAGGCATTTTTCCCATTTGATCTTGAGCTCTCCACCAAGCTAGAATCTTTAGATAACAATTCGTTAACTACAACTGTATGACCCCTTGTTGCTGCAGATATAAGAGGTGTTGCATTTGATGGTCCCACTGTTTTGCTTAATCCTGGATCAAAATCTAATAGTACCTGCACAATGGCTATATATGAAAAGTCAGGGCAATTGAACTCTCCCCTACTACTTAAGTTCAGATATCAATTGTATTCGAAATCATACCTTTTCATCAAAGGGCCATCTTAAGAAGTTAAGTCTCATAGCAACTATCGACATTCTATACCATAAGTGCACTCCCAATACAAACCCAAATTTGCTTAATAAAACTAGGTATTACCTTAAAAGCTGAGAATACTCAAATACACATAAATAAAAATAGAACATTAGCACCTAATTGATCGAATCAAAATTGACTTGTTACCTTGATGACCTTGACTAGCAGCTATATGTAATGCATCAAAACCAGACTTGTTCTTCGTGGCTATACTTTCCTTAGTAGAATACTGCAACAATTCCTTAACAACATCAAGATGCCCCTTTTCCGCGGCAGTAAACAATGGCGTCTCCCCCAATTCATTCAGCTCGTTCACAATGGCTAACCTAATTTCTGCAACCTCAGCATCAAAATCAGCCCCACTTAGCGTACCAACCATTTGAGCATTAATATCATGTAAAATTTGTTGAACTGCCATTAAATCTCCTCTCTGTGCAGCTAAATGTAATTCTGTATCGTTATGGCGTCCCGTCACCTGTTTTACGTATTTCTTCTTCGCCGATTGATCCATTCTCTTACCTGAATACGATAAAACCAGAGCCGGGGCAGCTGAAGCTGTTGGGGACGGCGTTGGAGAATACTCGGAAAAATGATTAGGACTCATTCTCGGATTCATTGATGTCCGGGTTCTTAACGGGCTAAATCCTTGTTCTAAATCCCTCTCACCTCTTTCATTAACAGCCATATTTATAAAACGATCAAAGGAAACAACCCCCTTGAAAAATATTCAAAATTATGAAAATCCTAAAAGTTATGCATGCACCTTCTCCAATTCAAACCTATCTGTGTAAACAGATGGGAAACCCTATAAATTAATCATTTTTGACATAAATTAGGGTTTCGGTGAATGGAGAAGGTGGTAATAAGGATTTGAGTACGGAAAAGATTTTTTTTTGTTCTTTCATTTTCTCTTCATTTCTTTCTCTCTTTTCTTAGTTCCCTCTTTCCCCAATAATCTGGCTTGATAACGTACTAAGGTAAGCCGGATATAATCGTATACAACGCCTCCAAACGAGCGGTAAAAGCTACGAGATTCAAATATGATCTAAGGTGTCAGTAATAGAGAGGTGCGACTATCTTAACTACGGTACACCTTAAAGGATAAAATGATGAATCGACTAATTAATCTTTCAAAAGTTGGTTTGTTTTGGTTTATCTAGTTGGCTAGCTAGGGATAAAGAGGATTTTTTTCTGGGAGTCCAATTCCATTTTGGGATATCTGTACAAATTATGATCTTATGTGAGTTACCTGGATAGTTTTTTCTTTTTTTTTTTGAGCCGCAAAGAAAATATTTTATTGAATGAAAATGGGGGAGTACAAAAGAATTATATCATCCTGAGAAAGAAAAAGAAAAAAGGGTCGGAAGGAAAACATGTCAATGATCAAAAACAGAAAACAGATTAAGGAGGGTCAGAATACATCATATACCAATTCTAAACTACCAAGCTGAAAAACACCTCTTCGAAATCTTTGAAGACCAAAACCCATTGCAAAAGCGCGTACTTAACCATATGAATAACATTCTCAACAGTTTGTCTCTTAAAAATAAAAACGCGAGCATTACGTTTCTTTCATACAGGGGCGGAGCCAAGGGTTGACTAACCCTGTGTTAGAGCATTGCTCGGTTGAACCCACCAAGCGTTGGTATGTCAAGTTTGATTGTCATATTTTAGTATCAAAACTCAATTAGAGTCGCTTGATTAAATGTACTAGAGCCAACTTCGTTTAGGTTAGACCAAAAAATCTAGGAATGCTGAGAATACAAGTATTACCTTGAAGACCTGAAGAACGTGAAGACATATCAACTACAATGAAGACATCATCCTTCCGCTTGAGGTTAGTGATACTGACTTGACTTGTTTCCATCCCTATCGTTGCTTTCAAGTCGTTTAAGATTGAAAACATAACATGCGAGGTTATATTTAATATTCGAGTATTAGACTTGGTCATTTCATTATGATTAAGGTGTCAAGGAAGAATATTTGATTACGAAGTATAATGTTTATCTTTTGAACTTCGTAAATGCGACATCGACATAATATATGTAACTCGTTACTTGATTGCATAGTGGATATAGTTGTGATTTCATCCTATGAAACTATGTTTAATTACATATGTTTGAAGGAAGTACATATACAGAACTTGTTTCGTAATTGAAAGGAAATCAATAGGCATTTTGTTCCGGTTTTCATTGAAGATCTATTGGATGACCAATTCGAACCTATGTAAGAAATTTGGTAGAACCGATCTTGACTTATGTTGAGAGTTATGGTAAAACCTATCTTTACCTAGTTTGGGATGTACGGTAGAACAAATTTTGACTTATGTTGAGAGTTTTGGTAAAACCGATCCTTACTTATATTGGGATACATGGTAGAACCAACCCTAGATATTAATTACTGGGATTCATGGTAGAACCGATCCTTACCTATATTGGGATATATGGTAGAACAGATCCTAGCTATTGGTGTGAGTCATGGTAGAACCGATCCCTACATATATTGGGAGACTTGGTAGAACTGATCTTAACCTATGTTCGGAGTCATGGTAGAACCGGTCCCAAGAGCAAAACCGATCTTCTATTTTCACATATTACTTTACTGTTTAGTGTGAGTTTGGAATTAGGGTTTTCTAAATAGGAAATATCTAGATGACGACATAATTTGAACATGGGTATAATTCTTATCTTTTATTGTTCAATGATATTCCTTGATACTAAAGGTGATCCCAAGCCGAAATATTGAGAATCTTTTAATTAAGATTTTCGATTATATGTTTTTGATTTTCTAGCAATCAAAACATATCTCTTAGAAAGTTATATTATTTAAGTGCTAAACTAAAATTAGATATTTTTTAATGGGATATTTCAGAATTACAGGTTAGATATTAATTGGAAATATGAAAACCGAAATTAGGTACTTATTGTATATCTTGAGAATATTTTCAGTTTTGAAATTTCCTTGTTGTCCAAACAACCTTGGTTGAGTTTGCATTTCTTGCAAACTATCCAAAGAGCCTGGAAAACTTCATTTGTGTTGTTTCTGGTGGAGCCATCTATCCGGATAGGAAAGTACTCTAATTAGGCGAAATCTCTTACGACCGCTCGTTTAAAGACTTATGTGGGATCAAGAAGCTCTACGAGTACCGTTGGTTGGGAGCTAGATAATTGCATTGTTATTTTAGTTTTCGATTATTGATTTGATTGACTAACGGTTGTTGAAACTCTGATTGCACCTAGTTTGATTATTCTTAAGAGACTTCTCTACTAACATAAGGGTCACTCAAACTAGATCAAAGTATTAACGAGATCTTTAGAATTTTTCTTAGATCTAAAGAAAACTTGTGATCATAAGTGGATTCAATTTGTGTTGTGCAGGTTCAAAAGAATGCAATTGAAGATTTGGAGATAAGAAGACTTTTCTTATTGGTTTTCTTATCTCGTGATTTGTGCAGACATCTTGATCAGCTGGGATCTGACTTAGATGTGATTTATCTTTGATAGATTGACCATATAGTCATTTAGATCGGCAACTATGATTTGATGGTATTTTTCAATATCTGAATCTGATAGTTATGAATTTGAATCTAAGTTACTAATGTGGATTGATCTTACCCGACAAAGGAGTGTATTAGTTTAAATGGAATTTGTCAAAACTCAATGAATCTTTTTCTAAAAGATTATTGGAGTAGTTACCAAACAACTTTGTTCCTTTATTGTTTGGAAGACGATCAAAAGGAGTTGAGTGCTTAAGATCTTTACACCGGTAAAGTAACTTAAGATAGTGATTTATGTATTGACCAAACGGTCATAGACGTATGGATACTGAAGGAACTAAGTATCTAGGGGTAGATTACTTGGTCTCAACTATACGAAGTTGGATTTGTTCTTTGTATAACGACGTAATTTTGAGAGCATTCAAAACTGGACTAGGTCCCGGGGTTTTTCTGCATTTACAGTTTCATCGTTAACAAAATCTTGTTGTGTCATTTACTTTACTTCCGCATTATAATTGTTTTATTATAATAAAGTAAATAACACTTATAGGTTAATCGGTCTTGTACCGTAACTATTGCCAAGTGAATATTTTGAACTTGTATTCTCTCGACTTTGTCCATAAACGACCACTCAAGGTATCAGACTTATAGGTTGAAACGGAAAGATCGTGGTGTACATGGGTACTCTCGTCATTTCATTTGGTATTAGAGCAGGTAAACACGAAAAGATCTAAAAATCTATGTTTGGTGTGATCCAACCTATAAGATTTGAATCGAATGAATGATTCGGTTAACTTAACACAAGACATCAAGAGTTTTGAATTAACACTTGATGATGGCATCCCATTTGAATAAATATTTGAAGACGGTCATGAAATCATCTCGAGAGAATCTACTAGACAAGTTCATCTTGTTAATAATGTAGAAATTATTGATAACTGAGAATCACGCCTAGAAAAACAGTTGGGTGAAATTTCCGATGATAGTGACTCAGATATTGATCGATATGTGGATGAGGATATCTCATTTACTCTAAGATACTAGATCCTTTGAAAACTTTTGATCTCATACCCCTTTATGTCGACAGAACAATAAGTTGAGAAAAGTTTCCCAAGGACATTATAGTGGTTTTCGCATCACTAAATCTCTTCTTGAAGATGGTACCAAAGATTTAAATTCAAACAAACTTGAATGTGAAAATCTTCGGAGAGATCTCTTTTTGTCGGAAAAAAACTTGCTGAAACTGAAGAAAGAATTAACTCTCAACAAAAGAGTTTTCAAGAGAAAGAAGGTGCATATCTCTCTCGAGAAAAACACCTTGAGTCTGATCTGGCAAGTGCCCTTGATAAAATCAAGATGTTGGAAGAAGAAAATTTGAACCTGAAAAAGTCTAATGAAAGCTCAAACAAGTTAACCTCAATGTTCTAAGCAAGTAGAAATCATCGTGATACACGAGGACTGTGCTATAAGGGAATAAATGCTTCAAATATTAGCAAAGAGGTAAAATTTGTCAAAGCTACAAATTCTTCTCAACCAGAGGCTCCCACTGATGTCAAAGATGCTCATATTTCTTGTAAAGAAGTAAAGCCTGTCTAGCCTAAGAATTGTGTTCAACCAGGCACGTCAAGTGTAACCATCAAGGGAAGCACTTCTGCTAATGTCAAGAAAGTAACAATGCCGAACAAAGATGGGGAAAACAAAACTCGTCAAGCTCCTTATGCAAGAGGATCCACAAAAAGGTAAAAATTCCAATGAAAGCTCAAATGAAATGGCTAAGTTTACTCCCATAAAGAACTCGTATCACTATTGTCCAACGTTTAGACAAAAGAATTATTATAATGATAATTCAAGTATTGTCTATCGCTCGACAAGGTCATCTCATAAAAGATCCAATTATAGAAAGGGAAGCACTTCTGCTAATGTCAAGAAAGTAACAATGTCGAACAAAGATGGGAAAAACAAAACTCGTCAAGCTCCTTATGCAAGAGGATCCACAAAAATGTAAAAAGTCCAATGAAAGCTCAAATGAATTGGCTAAGTTTACTCCCCTAAAGAACTCAGATCACTATTTTCCAACGTTTAGGCAAAAGAATTATTATAATGATAATTCAAGTATTGTCTATCGGTCGACAAGGTCATCTCATAAAAGATCCAATTATAGAAAGAGAGATGACTTTGTAAATGAAAAGACTATATCTGATGTTCCAAATTGGAGAAAGGTTGTTTTGTAAAGTATCCAAAAGGGCAGTCATTCTAATGGTATGGAGGAGAAAGTCGCTCTTGCGAAATCCATTTATATTCGGGTCTCGATGTCCTCCATATCCAAGGAGGGACCAAAAATTCACAAGAATGACACTCATTTGATAAATGTTGATAACAATTTTTATGAGAATCTTCTTGAAAGACTAAGGAAAGACATCTTGTTATCTAAAGTCTTTTGTACGAATAAATGGTGTGATAATGACATTCTTCATCACAAGCACGATAAGAAATACAAGAGATGGAACAAGAGAAAGCAAACCAAGCAAGAGGTCAAGAATGATGATTCTGTCTTAGTCACATGTGACGAACAAGACAAGGCTCACCTTAATACAACCTAGTTGTGTTGGAATGTGCATGCTGATAGACACATTTATGTGTCCGATTTGTCTCAATTTTATATATTGTTAGTTCTCAATTTTTATACTTATTATGATGTTTTATGTGTGTAGGTATTTTTGGAGAAATCGCCTCGAAAAATTACTAGGCACCCGCAAAAAGTATTAAAGGCACCCCAACTTTAGATAAGGGCACCCCCAGAAATGTGTAAACCCCTAGCAGAGTTGATACCCCAGAAAATTTTATATTTGCAACCCAAAATTACTTCTTATAGCCCACAAATTGCTATTCTCACCCCAAGAACCGTTATTTGTACCCCCAATTGCTAAAGGCACCCCTGGACTGGATAAGGGACACGCATCTTCAACCATTTGAATTTCTGAATTTTGTCGGGAAAAATTAGGGTTTGAACTGCAGAAATTAGGGTTAGTGATTTGAAGGGGTTGTAAAGGGACCTAATCGCTGAAACTTGATTGGTTTGTTTTAATGGGATAGACAGAGTTGGTAATGGTCTTGGATTGGTGTAAAATTGACTGGAATATCGAGATTAAGATAAACATCTTTTGGCAGGAAAATCTTGTTTGAAAATTTGTCACCTACGTATTTTTCTGTTTGGACGAAGGGTTTTAACGAGATTTAATCGCTCAATTGAATTTGTACCAGCCTGTTACATCAAAACATGGATGATAAGTGTGTTGGAATCGTTAGAATAGGGATGTTCATGTGATTTTGAAGTAAAACAGAGAAGGATATATACTGTGGAGTTATTCTTGGGATTTCAGGTTAAATTTGGAAGGATTGCGTGTGTCTGCAAGAGTTTGACTTTGTCTAGAACGTGCTTAGCTTGCTGGGGAAGAGTTTAACATAAACAGACGTGTGAAAGATAAAAAAAATGGAAAGAAAATATTCACGTATCTGCACCGAGTAAAGGAAGAATTTCGAGAGTTATCACAAAGATTTCTTGAGCATTTTGAGTATATAAGGGCATGTTGGGGTCTAGAGATCAAGATATCAAGAGTTTCAGGATTGTTCTTCTGCAGCTGCAAGAAGAAGAACACGAAGAACAACACCTGCCCAAAACAGTCCTCAGAAACAGTCGCTATAAACATAACTTGTGTAACTTTTTACATTTTCAATTGCGAAAGACTTTTAGCAACTGAACTCGTCTTGGTAGATGGATACTTTCAGCAACTAAAAATCGTTGTAAGCAAATTTAATTAGTTTTAATACAATGAATAATCAATTTTTCTTTAGTTTTCGAATAATGAGTAGCTAAACTTATTTTCTAGGGTTTTGGAAGAAGCTATTTCTCTATGAGTAATTCTTAGTGATTAATTTCTTTGACATATTTACTCTATGTTTGTGCTTTTAATTTATTGAAAAAAATCTCTTCTTTATATGCTTCATAATAATTGTTTTGGGTAGTTTTTAAGCTACCGATCTTTTATAAGCGAAGGAAAATTAGGCTTTAGATTAACGACGAAAGTCATACAAAAGGAGGTTGTAAGTTATATCCTCTAAAGCATGAGATTAGGTTCTAAATTGCTTTAAGTAAATTAGGAGTATTGTGTCAAAGTTATTATTAATGAGTTTACAAACTGTAGATGGGGAAAAACGATTTGCTGGTTTTTTAAGGAATTGAGGAGACGACTGTACAGAGGAGACTCCTCGAACCGAGAGAAATGTTAAACCTCACACAGATGCACCACTGCAAAGGGGGTGCTTTAGATTCGAGAGATCAATCTATAGTACTCCGGCCTAAATCAAGACAATGACCGTTCCAGAGTAAATTCGGTCACAAGAGAGGATGGGTTGATCTGTAGGAGGGAAGCTGAGAAATATGTGGAATCAATGGTAATCAAATATTGTGGGTGTGTGAATTATGAATATGAAAGCTCTGAGTGATTGAAATTGCTCAATTTATAGTAGTTGCTCAATTGATGAGTTGATGATCTCGTGTTGTCAGTTTGACGTGAGATTGATGATACTGATGATGCCGATAATTCAATCATGATTCAGAGACTTATTTATATTGCTGGAATTTTAGACATCATGATTTCATGAAGCGTGACAGTTGATGGAATCAAGGAGTGGGGAAGTGGAGATCGTGTTTGAAACCAGTTGCTCAACGTGTGGAGACTTGGTCGATTTTCCACCCACTACCTCGTGAATTCCTTCAACTGATTGCACGACTTTCTCACATTCCATCGTGTGTTTGAACACACGTGCCGTAGACCGCCAGACCAAAACCCTAAGTGATATCCCCCAAGTGACACGATTGACGTCTCGTGGTTTGTTAGTCAATTGATGACTTCGTTGTTTAATGGGACGATGAGTCCGTGTAGTTTTTGAATTGAACATGATGTTCTGAAACTCATGAATTAAACATGTCATGAGACAGAGGTATAGTTCTTACGATGAAGTGAGCAAGTATTGCTCATTCGATGGATCATTGAATATTGATTGTTGAACCAATATTCCTTGGTTTGAGCAAATATTTATCATCTGAGCAAGTGTTGCCCATGTGATGAATTGTTGAATATTTGATCGTCTGAGCATGTGTTGCTCATCTGATGGATTATTGGCAGCGTACCAAAAATATTAGTTAGAATACTGGTCGTTGAACCGAGCATAATTAATAAAATTAATGATCATGAGGCCGTCGTAAAATTATTAAGGTTGGAATCTGGAATGATGATCCTTGGATTCAGAAACCCTAATTTGATCAATTGATGATCAATTCATGGTTCGTCAGAAGTTTAAACATGGGACGAAGGAGGGAGCGACTACATGGGACCGTGGATCAACCATGTAGTGTCCATATGCTCACGTGTGCAAATACGAAGAACTCCTTGTAGAGTTGACGATTTGTTGGTGAAAGAATGATTAAATGTTGGTTTAATCATTTATTCAAAAATGCTCGTCTGAGCCTTAGGTAAGAAAACCTAATTAATTATGACGAGGCGAGGGACCGACCATGGAGTCATGAAACCGGACCTGGGTTGTCACGTTACCGCCTGACGATAACTTTATGAAAATCCAAAGTGTTTGGAAGAGTTTTGGACCTAATACGAGCAATTGTGCAAATTAGGTCAAAACTGTGAAAATTGATGGGACCGGCTTCCGTGAGCCAAAGATCCAATCTTGGTCGGTCAAGATAGCGTGTTCGTGACCCCAAGGCGTCCGCGTCTCAGTCCTGCGAATTTTGATATTTTTTGGCTTGCAATTGAGCATCCATTCGAGAAAATATGCCAAAATTAGGGTTTCGACGAAACTGAGGAAAACACCATGAGATGATGAAAAATAATTATAAAATAAGGAATGAGGAGGCGTGGGACCGCCTTGGTCAAGGCATGGTCGGACGGTCGTGACCACGGTCCGTGGTGCCTTTTCCTTAATTTTATAATATTTTGATGATTTTATGAAAAATTCATGAATTTTGAGAAAATTGATGAATTTAGGGAGTTTCCGTGAATTGAAGGAGTTTTCATGAGTTCATGGAAGCAAAATATTAAAATAATAAAAAAACACGGGCGTGTGGGACCATGGAGGCATGGCCGGCCGGCTATGTACCGGTCTCACGAGTTTTTCATAATTTTTTAATATTTTTTAGGTATTTTTTATGATTTGAGGAAATTTTTCCTAATTTGAGAGAAATACCATAAAATCACGGGCGTGTGGGACCGGCTAGGGCATGGCCGGCAGGCTAGTGGCCCGGTCCCAAAATTTTTTCATAATTTTATTTTATTTATTATTATATGATGATTTGTGCAAAAATACCATGAAAATCAAGGAGTTTTTTCATGAAATTAGAGAGATAATAATAATAATAAAATAATAAGGAACCGTGGGGTGGGCCGGTTGGGACCAAGGCATGGCAGGTTGGCCAATGGTCACGCCCCACACTCCTTTCCTTAATTTTATATTATTTTTTATGGATTTATGGAAGTACCATGAAACCGAGGAGTTTCCTCGAGACGAAGGAGATTTGATAAAATGAGAGAATTTTCATCAAATCATGGAAAATAATTAAAATGCATTAAAAATATAAAACTGGCGTGGGATTGACCATGACACTGTCGTTCGGTCGTGTGTCCGTGCTCCCAGCACCCTGGTCAATATTTTTAATTATTTATTATTTTATTCTCTATTTTGTATAGGTTCATCATTTCGTTGTATTTTTGAAATACTCGTTCGTGTGGTGACTGTTAGTGTATCATCGTCGAATACACCTTCACCATTTGAATCGGGGCTTACTTAGAGGTAGCTCAGACGCCCGGTTTGTTGATTATTTATTACTAATTGTAGAATTCGGTGGAGAATAATTCACAAAACTGAGCAATAAGATGTTTATTATTAATTCATAAGATCAGCTGAGGATTCGACTACGAATTCAGAATAATAAAGTGAGCATTACCATTCCATGGGATCGTAGATTCGACCATAGAATCAGAGTAATTAAGATTTATCTATTACCATTTATGAGACCAGTTGTGGATTCGATCATGAAATCGGAGTAATGAGATAATATAGTTATTGCTATTCTATGAGATCAAGTTGTGGATTCGATCATAGAATCAGAACAATTGTTTATTGACATTCCATGGGACCAGTCGTGGATTCGACCATGGAATATGAGCCATTATTTTTTCCATTCCATGGGACCAGTCGTGGATTCGACCATCGAATAGGAGCAATAATAGATTATTCTGAGAATTCAGTAGTGAATGTCACAGCATAATTAATCTTAATTAGGAATAATTAACTTTGTGGCTCTATACTAGCAGAGCAAGCTGTCTAGGAGCATTAATTATCTCGATTTGAGCTTGTCGGTAAGTCATATCCTTTATATAGTCAGGGTAAACTTGTTGTTTGTTCCTGAAGACGTTATCGCTCTATAATAGCAGAGCAAGCTGTCTAGGAGACGTTCATCTCGTGATACTATATAGAAACAATCATTGAAAGTATTCAATATTCATGAGATATGCCGTTGTCCAATCGTGAGACTACATATATACATGCACTCTGAGAGAAAATACTCTCCGTTGAGAATTCGATGAGAGAGCCGTGTCTGGATACTCACGTCTGATTGCTGAATCAGAGCTTCGTATGATTATGAGTTTAATATTTTAGCCTTTGTCGAAAATCCACCATCTACATTAAGTCCCATGCTTACTGAGGAAAGTTGTGTTCCTCAGTCAGCATTAAATTGGGATTTTCCGGCCATAAATAATAATACCAGTAATTGAACTTAGTCGAGTTGAGACGTTACCAGATTTAGAGAGCATGAGCAAACCACGACTTGATAAAGGCTTCAATGTCATGATTGGAGCGTAGTTTGATGAGCATAAATTAGTGTTGAACCGCTGGTTTGGACGACGAGTTCGTGGTCGGTTAGGATTCGCGGGTCGGGCCCAATAAGGAAATCCTTAGAAAATTAGGTTTTGGAAATAAAATTGATATAAAAGGGATTAATCCTTCTTTTTTTTTTTCAACTCCACGACCAGATCTTCATCAACTCTCCATCTTCGCGAGCAGGAGAAGTTGAGTTTCCGCCGCCGCTCGATCCACCTGTCGCCGCCGGTCGCCGTCGTTGCCGCCGTCAGCCAATTTCCGGCCGACGCTCCCAGGTACGTTTTTTTTTTATGTTTGCTGATTCTAAGACCTTCATGAATTGTTCATGCCTTGATCAAGATGAAATTATATACATGTGTACATATTAGTGTGAGTTTTATGAAAAAAAACCCTCGTTTTTGAAAACGTATGTTCGTTCGATCGTTAGTTTTGAAAACTAACTATAATCCCTGATTTTCGAGATAGATTTTTTTTTTAAATATGAACTAGGTCCAGTGATAAAACTTAGTGTATGAGCCTTCATGTATACCAAGGTTTTATCATAAAAGGAGTAAATTTTCACGAAATCGAAATAATCCTTCGAAAAGACAAATTACGACGACTCGAAGGAAAATTCGTATGATGAAATTGTGTCCAGTGATAAAATTTTGCTTATGAGCTTTCATGTAAATACAAAACTTTATCATATGTATGAGATGTGAGCTTTCACAATGTTTTTGAAATAAACCTTCGTTTTAAAGACAAATAATGACGATACGAAGGAAAAATAGTTTTTTTTTATATATATATGCAGCCGTGACATATATTGTGCAAAATATGATGATATATTTTATTTGCATGAGTTTTTTTCGTTAGATAAAATCCTTGAGAATTTATGTATGCAAGTTGCATTAATTGCTGTTTTTTCGAAAAATCAAAACGTGGGTTTTGAGGAACTTCGAAGATAGACAATATATTTATGATAGAATATTTATTGTTATGAACTTCATAGGTCAGTTGTGTGAATGTTCACATTATGAAAATTGTGTCCGTGATTTTATGAAAAATCAGTTTCGAAATTAATAAAGTTTCGTTCGTTTTTGCAGTTTTCGAAGAGACGAACGATTTTGAGGTGTTAACTCTACCGTTACTATCACTATTGTTAGTGGAAGTACAAAAGGTAAGAGTTAAGAGTTACCATTTTTCCGTATTTCCTTGATTCGTGTCTGGACAGCATACTGAAGTAGAATGTGTGGACTTTGCAGTTGTTTTAGCAAAATGACCAATTCCTCAGCCAACGATACTTCAAGGGACGAATCGCATACTGATGATGACATCTCCAGGGATGATGCATGCATGGACGAGACCTCCATTGGTGAAGAAGAGGAGGATGCCACTGGCGTGAAGAACATTCCTAATATAGACGACGCATTCTTTGAGGAGGATCCAAAAGGAGCTGAAGCATATCTCAAATCCCCAGTATATCGTCTTCTGATCAACCCTAGGACTGTGACTCAGAAGAAATTGGTGACCCCGAAGATGGTAATACGGCTTTGTCTCGAACGAGGGCTTTTCCTTGCATCGACCATAGAGTTTAAGCTTTCTCGACGCCCTTTGGAAAAAATTCTGGATGGGCGAGGCATATGTTGGGTTTCCCTCATGTCAGGGCTATGCTCAACCAGGCACAAGTGACGAGAGCTATTCAAGCTTCTGGAGACTTGTCTATTAATCATGATGTGAAAAGTATCGTGGCTTTGCTGGCTCGTTGGTGTGTTCCCACTCACACCTTCATATGTAGATGGGGAGAATTTACTGTTACCTTAGAAGATGTGGCTGCTTTGATGCATCTCCCGATTACAGGTAATTTCTCTGGAGGTCTTTCGGATGAGGAAAAAGTGGTTTTGACACTCTGACAGCTGCGATGGAAGAAGTGAACAAGGCGTCTGGTAGTAAAGGTTGTTATGCCCATTGGTTGACACGTTGGTGGCCAAGAGATGAAGTTTCTGATAGTCCCATCACCGGTATGTTACCTATTGCCGCTTTCTTATGCTTATGGTTATCCAGAGACATATTCGAAGACAGTGGACATTTGTTGAAGCCTTTCGTAATCCCTTTTGCTATTAAGATGGCTCAAGGTGAGCAACTCCCAATAGGTAGCTTATTCCTGGGTTCCTTGTATTCTAACTTAGACTCCTTGGTGTTAGATTCCAGCGTGTCGAATGGCTTCATGAAGATTGAGTGTTATGTTAACACGATGTTTCTTCAAGCTTTGATGTGGGACACTTCAAGAATTATGCGCCTATCCCACGTAATATCCTGCAAGGACCAAATACTGATGCCCGTCACATCTTCGCCGAGAAAGATAATGCCCGAATCATGCGTTGGTCTACAAAGCAGCCTCGGTCTAAAGCACGCCTCATTGATGTGTTGGATGAAGAATCGGAGTTCGACTTTCGTCCGTGGGTGTCGGTTCCTGATTATGTTTCTCAACCAACGACTTTCAATACTGGAGAGAGCACGACTCTGAAATCTGGTGCTAACCCGAATGATGGTGAGAGATCCTTCATGTTGAGCTGTACTCCTGGTCACTTGTTATCCGTTATATGGAGATGCGGAGAGTGGGGTAGAAGAATACAACATTGATAGGGGGCTCGACAAATGGGTATGGATCAATGTGTTCCAACTACCCGGAGAAGGAAACCATCAGTTGATCAGCTTGCGTCTCGTTTAGATCACACTCACGTGGAAGGGAGTAGTTACTGGTTTCCTGGTTCTGATAGATTTGCATATGTAACCCCAGGTTATATAGAATTCTGGCATCAACAATTTGAGAGGTTGCATGAATTCGTGACAGTTAGTCAGCCTCCAGTGAAGATTCCTCCGTCTGCTGAGATGATCTCTGGTCGACCAAGACTGAAGTACCTTTCTGGTGATAAACGAAAATTATCTCCAGGATGTTCTCAAGTAAGATTCTCCACATGTCTTTTATGAAACCATGGTAACTGTATTCTGATCATGTTATTGAATTCTTTACAGGACGGTCGTAGCGTAAGACCTCGAATCCATGCAGATTTTTCAGATATTGGAGAAGTTGTTCACGGCGGAGAAGGAAGGAACAAAAGTTATAAGTTGTTACCTAATACCGTGAAGTCCCCAGTTCGTTCTTTGGTGAGTTCCCAATATTTCTCACCGTGACTTTCATTGCTATTAACATTAGAATCATGAAGCCAATGTTGTTAATTTTGTTGCAGAATTTTACTCCATCAAGTCTTGAAGGTCTTCAATTTTCTGCTACTGAACAAGCAATCGCTGATTTGAGTGACGAAGAAACTGTAAGTATTTCTTCACATGTTCAAATGTGGTGCTTCATAGATGAAAATATTGATTGTAAAGGACGTGTACAGGAGGATGTCGTCATGGAGATGGAGAATTCTGGAACTCAATCATCCTCTGGGAATGGGAATGGAGGTAATTCCCAAGATTCGGAGCCGGATGGAAGTGATGTTCCTCTTGTCGTTGATGTGGACAATTCCAACCCCTTGGACACTTTGGAGACTCCTCAAGTAAGTATATATCCTGTATATTCTTCATAGAAGTATAAAAGTGCTGACTTGTGAATGAATGAATGAGAACCCATGTGAATATATGAAAACTTAGTCGAATTTCGTCGTCAGAAAATTCAGAACCCAGCTTTTTAGTAGAAACGCTGTAGAATCTTCGTCCGGAGTCGGATTTTGATGATCTGCATGTGCAAATTCAAGCCCGGAAAATTTCCAAGCTTTAAAGAAGATTTTTAAGTTTTGAGCACGTTCAGAGCCTGAAAAAGGCGAAATAGTAAACTTCCAGGAGACTTCCAGAACTTTTTCAGATTGCGCATCACTTGATATTTTGGCCACATCTACTCGCTCGTTCATCGGATTGTCATGAAATTTTGACATGTCATAGAGGACATCCATACGAAGAGAATGGAATATGACCCATATCAGATTCCTTGTAGATTGCTCCCAGTTCGTCTCTTAGTACAGGGCAGAGTTCAGTTTCTTCAGACGGACTCATCGTAAAATGTGTTTTCATGACTTTCATGTTATTTGCTCGTGCCTTGAATGTAGTATGATGAACTTTGATAATATTGCCTTGCGGGTATACTGTGTTTCATAATCTCCTTTGGCTTCGTGACTCTAACCTCATGTAATCTTCGTATTAGGTGCTAAATACCGAAGTTGAGGATACTGGAGCCAATGATGACAACTCTAACCCTTTCGAAGTTATTGATGAAGATACAGCCATCACTGCACTTCGAGGCCATGAGAAGGTCGCTGATGATGTTATGGAAAACCATATGGTTGTTGCCTTAGTGATGGAAGAAACCGAGATAGCAGCGGAGAATGCCGAAGGAACTGTTGCTTTGGTCGTGGAAGCTGCTCCAGTGACTGAATCCAACTGCAGGGTTTGCTTCCGATCCTCCCTTTAATACTTCACTCCCGTATCATGAACTGGTCGGTGGATTCAGCGTTCCCATTGGATATGCACGCTTGTACGAGACGATATGGAAGAAGTTTGGCCACATGATCGTTGACAGGAACTCTGGGCGTGCTTATGCTTTAACCATGAAAGTATGCGTTATCTTGCGTGTCATGAGTGATATGCATACGAGACCCAGGAATACCGTGACTCCAGATATACTCTTTGATTGGGAGTTTAACTTGGAGAATTCAGAAAGACTTGGCCTCAACGTGAAATGACTTCGTAAGCTAATAAACGTTATCAAGGATTCATGTGAGAAGAACATACCCTTTCCCAATGATGCTGTGAAGGAGAAAGAGGACAAGATTTCCAAGCTGACCGAGGAGTTGAACAAGGAGAGGGGGCTTTGCAAATCTTGAAGGATGCTGATGAGCGAAAGCCTTTTCTTGCTGATCTCTTGAACTTCTGAACTTCTGAGAGATGTGAGGTTTATACTTGGGTTTTGATATTTAGATGGTTTTGGATTGACTGATGGTTAAGGATTTTCTTGTAGATTTGATAGAGATTTTCTTTTACGAAATATGAACTGAATTTTGATAAATTGCTGAATTCAAATACTGATTGCAAGTATTGCAAATGTTTTGGAGGAATTGAAATACAAATGAAAGAAAATCCTAAATGTTAAATCCAAACGCCATGAATGCTTCGAACGCCCAATACCTTAAATGTCCAATAATTTCAGATAAACGCCTTGAGCCAATTTTCGTGAATTACTGGTAGGGTTCTGCCATCTGTGTTGATCAATTTGTAGTATCCTCCGGCCACGGACTTAGCGACCATGAATGGTCCTTCCCAATTGGAGTTCCTTGTAGAATGAAGACCGCGCTGAACTGCTTTGAGAACCAGGTCCCCTTCATGAAACTTGTTAGGCTTGGTCGATCGTGCCTTGAATATCTTCCGCTGATTCGGAATTCCCTGTTTGACGGAATTCCACGATTGTGGCACATATGGACACTCGCGCGGAAGAGAGTATCCAGCATAGTGTTGATCATGCTTAGCCAGTCTTCAGCAATAAACCTCTCGATGGAGTGACCGATTTGAAGAAGTTCTGAACCCAACCATTGAGTGTAATATTGCTGAGGTGAAGTTACCCACTCGTAGCTTTTGATGACTGCTAAATTGTTCATGGGGAGAAGTCCCTGGACCATAGTAGCGTATTTGAACATTGGTAATATTGGAGCATGAGGAGGAATAAGACTTGCCTGAGCTCGAAACCTTCTGACAAAGGTGTGCGGATTTTCTCCAAGTTCCTGCGTAAGTCCCATCAGAGTTTTTACTTCTTCCAGATGCTCAAACGGTGGTGTGTCCTCTGCTTCGTCTTCCGACTCGGAATCCTTGTCGATGACAGGATGTGTTGAAGGCATCGTTATCCTTCCGGCATGAATCCAAGTTCTTCCAAGGACCATGTCGTATCCAGGGTCTTCCCGGATTATGAAAAACTTGGCCTCAGTGCAGATCAATCTTTCCGTAACTTTGAGAGTGATGAAGCCGTATGCGTCTCTGGAGATTCCTTCGTGGTCCCTAATTGCTATGGGAGCGTGGGTGGCTTCCTGTCGAGTAATACCGGCAGCTCTGAGAGTTTTCAAAGGGATGATGTTGACAGCGGTACCAACATCGACGAACGCCCTTTTGAACTCATTTCCTTTAATGTGCACTGTGGTGAGCAGTCCCCAGTCATACATTTCTTTGTCGGTGGCTGAAGGTTCGGTGGTGGTTTCTTGGATCAGCAGACGTTTTCCGGACACGATGTGGTTCAGTGCAGCAAACATGTCTTTCCTTTGAGCTTTCGAAAGATACAACAACTCGCAGACATGTTCGATCAGAGATTGGACCGCTTCCTTGACAGGAGGTTCAGAGATGGTAAAAGTTCTGACTGGGAGGGGTTTTTTGTGCACTCCCTCAGTCCCCAGGTTGAGCTCTCCTGATTCGACCTTTTTTTGAATATGCGCTTCAAAATTTTGCAATCACTTGTGGGATGGCTGACGTATCTATGGAACGGCAATACCGAGGATTTTCCATGGCCTCTTCAGTTGGTTCCTTCTTGACATAAGGTAATTTGATTGCACCATCTTGAATCCAGGCATCGAGTAGTTCATTAACTTCTTCCATTGAACAGGGAAAATCAGGTGCTTCTGGATCTTCCGTATGCTGAGGAGGGATTTTCGAATTCTCCTTCTTGTGTGCCTTTGAAGGGGTGGAGGAAGTCTGCTTGTGTTGTGGTTCTGCTTTTCGCTTACTCCCTTCGCGACAGCATTTGTTGAAGGTTGCAGGTTGTACTGCTTGTTGATCAAACGCCTGCTTCCTCGAGTGTCTTTTGAATCCTCAGTCTTTGTAGACTTTCTCTTTCCAAAAGAGCGGGTGCAGTGGTTGCCGACCTCTTCGCAGCTTCGTGAAGCTCTGAGAAAGTATGGAATCGAAGGTTTTCTAGCAAGGCCCTGTAGACCGGGAGCATGCCATTGATGCACAAGTCCACCAGTTGTTGCTCCGTGACGTTTGGGTCATGACAATCCAGAGCTTGGACTCTGAACCTTTTCACATAATCATTGGGATTTTCACTGACCCTCTGAAACATCCTTCCAAGGTCGAAGAGGGTGACTTGTTCTGACACGAAGAAGTATTTCCTGTAGAATGCGTTAACCATTTCTCCCCAATTGTTGGTAGTCCCTGGTGCGATGTTGTTATACCAGGTGTATGCTCTGCCTTTCAGAGATTTTGAGAATTCCTTGAGACGAACGACATGATTGTGTTCATATTCTCCCAGGGATTCAAGAAAACGAGAGACATGTTCCCTAGCATTTCCAGTTCCATCATATAAGGTGAAGGTTGGAGAAACGTAACCTTTGGGGAGTGGAATCCTCTGCGTATCGGCAGGATAAGGAGGTTGATGACGATGGACATGCGATGTTTTGTCTTTTCCACGGTTCTCCAAAAGGTGCTCCAGATCCTCGCGAGTGATGAAATTCGACGATCCCTTCGCTTATGAGTTGTCTGCAGCAGTTTTGTGGACTTCGTCGTCTTCTACTGTATGGATTGGAATTACTTCAGCATCGTCGTATGAGTATTTCTCCTTCTCCTTTCCATTCTCTTGAGACTTCTCTGACATCTTGTCAGTA
Organism: Papaver somniferum; assembly: GCF_003573695.1. Classification (NCBI taxonomy): domain Eukaryota; kingdom Viridiplantae; phylum Streptophyta; class Magnoliopsida; order Ranunculales; family Papaveraceae; genus Papaver; species Papaver somniferum. The sequence continues at coordinate 156,575,656 of NC_039366.1, read as the reverse complement.
AGAGTTTTGAGATAATTACACAGCTCCTTCTGTGTAGCAACCATGTCAATCTGATTCTTTGCAAGAGTCTCATGCGCTTTGATAAGATCAGCAATGGTAGGTGGTGGATCTCCCCTGACTTCTTCAGGGTGTCGTCCGGCCAGTGGATGACCTTCGGCGTGAGAAGTAATGTCACCACCATCAGTGTCGGAGGTCAGAATTGTCTCTGGGATATTCTGATTGTTGTTGTTGCTAGTGCTAGCACAGTTTATGTTAGGATTCGTAACTGAACCCGACCTGAGATCAACCATCTTGTGAAATTGTGAGATTGCAACCGAGAGAATGATCTCCCACTGTGGTCGCCAATCTGTAGATGAGGAAAAACGATTTGCTGGTTTTTTAAGGAATTGAGGAGACGACCGTACGGAGGAGACTCCTCGAACGGAGTGAAATGTTAAACCTCACACATATGCACGACTGCAAAGGGGGTGCTTTAGATTCGAGAGATCAATCTGTAGTACTCCGGCCTAAATCAAGACAATGACCGTTCCAGAGTGAATTCGGTCACAAGAGAGGATGGGTTGATCTGTAGGAGGGAAGCTGAGAAATGTGTGGAATCAATGGTAATCAAAGATTGTGGGTGTGTGAATTCTGAATATGATAAGCTCTGAGTGATTTAAATTGCTCAATTGAGAGTAGTTGCTCAATTGATGAGTTGATGATCTTGTGTTGTCAATTTGACGTGAGATTGATGATACTGATGATGTCGATAATTCAATCATGATTCAGAGACTTATTTATATTGCTGGAATTTTAGACACCATGATTCCATGAAGTGTGACAATTGATGGAATCAAGGAGTGGGGAAGTGGAGATCGTGTTTGAAACCAGTTGCTCAACGTGTGGAGACTTGGTCGATTTTCCACCCACTACCTCGTGAATTCCTTCAACTGATTGCACGACTTGCTCACATTCCATCGTGTGTTTGAACACACGTGCCGTAGACCGCCAGACCAAAACCCTAAGTGATACCCCCCAAGTGACATGATTGACGTCTCGTGGTTTGTTATTCAATTGATGACTTCGTGGTTTGATGGGACGATGAGTCCATGTAGTTGCTGAATTGAATATGATGTTCTGAAACTCATGAATTAAACATATCATGAGACAAAGGTATAGTTCTTACGATGAAGTGAGCAAGTATTGCTCATTCGATGGATCGTTGAATATTGATTGTTGAACCAATATTCCTTGGTTTGAGAAAATATTTATCATGTGAGCAAGTGTTTCCCATGTGATGAATTTTTGAATATTTGATCGTCTGAGCATGCGTTGCTCATCTGATGGATTATTGGCAGCGTACCAAAAATATTAGTTAGAATACTGGTCGTTGAACCGAGCATAATTAATAAAATTAATGACCATGAGGCCGTCGTAAAATTATTAAGGTTGGAATCTGGAATGATGATCCTTGGATTCAGAAACCCTAATTTGATCAATTGATGATCAATTCATGGTTCTTCGGAAGTTTAACCATGGGACGAAGGAGGGAGCGACTACATGGGACCGTGGATCAATCATGTAGTGTCCATATGCTCACGTGATAAAATACGAAGAAGTCCTTGTAGAGTTGACGATTTTTTGGTGAAAGAATGATTAAATGCTGGTTTAATCATTTATTCAAAAATGCTCGTCTGAGCCTTAGGTGAGAAAACCTAATTAATTATGACGAGGCGAGGGACCGACCATGGAGTCATGAAACCGGCCCTGGGTTGTCACGTGACCGCTTGACGATAACTTCATGAAAATCCAAAGTGTTTGGAAGAGTTTTGGACCTAATACGAGCAATTGTGCAAATTAGGTCAAAACTGTGAAAAATGATGGGACCGGCTTCCGTGATCCAAAGAGACGATCTTGGTCGGCCAAGATAGCGTGCTCATGTCCCCAAGGCGTCCGCGTCTCAGTCCTGAGGATATTGATATTTTCTGGCGTGCAATTGAGCATCCATTCGAGAAAATATGCCAAAATTAGGGTTTCGACGAAACTGAGGAAAACACCATGAGATGATGAAAAATAATTATAAAATAAGGAATGAGGAGGCGTGGGACCTCCGTGGTCAAGGCATGGTCGGCCAGTCATGACCAAGGTCCTGTGGTGCCTTTTCCTTAATTTTATAATATTTTGATGATTTTATGAAAAATTCATGAATTTTGAGAAATTTGATGAATTTAGGGAGTTTCCATGAATTGAAGGAGTTTTCATGAGTTCATGGAAGCAAAATATTAAAATAATAAAAAAAACACGGGCGTGTGGGACCATGTAGAAATGGCCGGCCGGCTATGGATCGGTCCCACGAGTTTTTCATAATTTTTTAATATTTTTTAGGTATTTTTGATGATTTGAGGGAATTTTTCATAATTTGAGAGAAATACCATAAAATCAAGGAATTTGATGAATTCAAGGAAAAATAGGATAAATAATAATAAAATAATAAAGCAAAGGGCGTGTGGGACCGGCTAGGGCATGGCCGAGCGGCTAGTGGCCCGGTCCCACAAGTTTTTCATATTTTTGTTTTATTTATTATTATATGATGATTTGTGCAAAAATACCATGAAATCAAGGAGTTTTTTCATGAAATTAGAGAAATAATAATAATAATAAAATAATAAGGAACCGTGGGGTGTGGGGCTGGTTGGGACCAAGGCATGGCCGGTTGGCCAATGGTCACGCCCCACACTCCTTTCCTTAATTTTATATTATTTTTTATGGATTTATGGAAGTACCATGAAACCGAGGAGTTTCCTCGAGACGAAGGAGATTTGATAAAATGAGAGAATTTTCATCAAATCATGGAAAATAATAAAAATGCATTAAAAATATAAAACTGGCGTGGGATTGACCACGACACGGTCGTGTGTCCGTGCTCCCAGCACCCGGGTCAATATTTTTAATTATTTATTATTTCTTCTCTATTTTGTATAGGTTCATCGTTTCGTTGTATTTTTTAAATACTCGTTCGTGCGGTGACTGTTAGTGTATCGTCGTCGAATACACCTTCACCATTTGAATCGGGGCTTACTTAGAGGTAGCTCAGACGCCCGGTTTGTTGATTATTTATTACTAATTGTGGAATTCGGTAGAGAATAATTCACAAAACTGAGCAATAAGATGTTTATTATTAACTCATAAGATCAGCTGAGGATTCGACCACGAATTCAGAATAATAAAGTGAGCATTAACATTCCATGGGATCGTAGATTCGACCATAGAATCAGAGTAATTAAGATTTATCTATTACCATTTATGAGACCGGTTGTGGATTCGATCATGAAATTAGAGTAATGAGATAATATAGTTATTGCTATTCTATGAGATCAAGTTGTGGATTCGATCATAGAATCAGAACAATTGTTTATTGCCACTCCACGGGACCAGTCGTGGATTCGACCATGGAATAGGAGCAATTATTATTGCCATTCCATGGGACCAGTCGTGGATTCGACCATGGAATAGAAGCAATAATAGATTATTCTGGGAATTCAATAGTGAATGTCACGGCATAATTAATCTTAATTAGGAATAATTAACTTTATGGCTCTATACTAGCAGAGCAAGCTGTCTAGGAGCATTAATTATCCCGATATGAGCTTGTCGGTAAGTCATATCCTTTATATAGTCAGGGTAAACTTGTTGTTTGTTCCTGAAGACGTTATCGCTCTATACTAGCAGAGCAAGTTGTCTAGGAGCCGTCCATCTCGTGATACTATATAGAAATAATCACTGAAAGTATTCAGTATTCATGAGATATGTCGTTGTCCAGTCGTGAGACTACATATCTACATGCACTCTGAGAGAAAGTACTCTCCGTTGAGAATTCGATGAGAGAGCCGTGTTTCGATACTCACGTCTGATTGCTGAATCAGAGCTTCGTATGATTATGAGTTTAAGATTTTAGCCTTTGTCGAAAATCCACCATCTACACAAACATTAGAAGTAGTGGAATCCAAAACCTAGGTTTGTTTCTCCTGAAAAAGATGCATTAACAATTTCAGACACTTTGTGATTAAACTCATTAAATGACTCTTATCAGCCATACAAATGTTTTCCTAATTAGAATTTAGGTTTTGAAGCCTAGATTCTTTCTCAGAGGTATTCCCTTCAAATATGGTTTCTAAGATATCCCAAGCATCTTTAGATCGAGTGCACGTAGTAACATGGTTCTCTATATCTGGGGTAATGGCATGGATGATAGCATTTAATCCGTCAGAATTTTGCTTTGCAGCGAGAATCTCGACAGGATCATACTCACCAATATCCTTTGCAACAGTTACACCGTCTATTGTAACTAAAGGATGACTACACCCATTAAAAAGACGAACCCACGATTGAAAATCACGCGCTTGAAGAAAGACATGCATATCAATTTTCCACCATAAGTAATTCGAGCCATCGAAGACTGGCAGTACGTTTATAGAGAAAACACTTCTGTCCATAGAGTCAGATTGCTACAAATACAGACTTATGAGGTCTTAGCGTGTTTGCCTGCTCTGATACCAATTGAAAATGCGGGGGTATAACAACCACACCCAATAATTCGTTCGGAAATTTGTATGGACTAAACTCCAATATAATACCGAGAGCAGCAACTTAAAAGCGAGCTCAATCAAGAGATATATCAAAGAGATTTATCTCTTTCTCAATACAATCAGCAAATCAAACAGTAAGAAATCTGGGAGCCTGATTAATATGAGAAATAACTTGGACGGTACCAAAGACCAATGCCCAAGTGTCAATCAAGTTCTATCCAACAAACAAGGTCGGATTTATCAACTGATTGAACTACGCACAACCTGTGATATTTCAATTATATAAAAATATAATGCGGAAAATAAATAACAGAAACATCAGAAATTTTATTAACGAGGAAACTGATAAGCACGAAAGTGCGATGCTTTTTCACCCATAATTACAATAGCTAGGACTCATTATTTCTCTAACAAACTTGTTTTAGATGTTTTTGGAAGAATAAGCTCTTGCGGAGAATTGGCTCGAAAAAATGTTATTTGCACCCGGAGGACACGTGTTATTCGGACTTTCACTGTTGGTTAAGGGGAACCTCAATTCATAATGGGCACCCACCTGATTTTCGCAACCAACAGTTGGTTAATGGGCACCTTCATCTTCTTCGTTTGAATTTCTAGTTTTGGCGGGGGAAATGGCAGCAGAACTAGGGTTTCGATTTTGGAGGTGTTTGAGTGAGACTAAATGGCTGAAATCAAATGGGTTTGTTCCTAGAGCCTAAACAAGGATGGTAATGTTCTCTGATTCAGTTAAATTGGGATAGACAATCACGATTGACGAAAACATAAAGAACAAAAATTGGCGGGAAAATCTTATTCAAATTTCAGCACTTGCGTATATTTCTGGGTAACTTTTTCACGAGATTCAGTTAGATATTTTCATGGGAATTAGTTGGTACTTACTGGGTTGACAAAAACAGGCTTGGTAATGGGTTTTGTTTCGAGAAAGAAAGGGAAGTACACGTAGATTCAGAAAACAGAGTTTCACGGGATTGCTTTTATCCTTGTCGTGTTTCTCTACGCTTGGCATGTGTTTGGAGAAGTCTTGACTCAATATTTAATGAGCTGTCAACGAGTTGGAGCGTGTAATCATTAGTTGGCAGCATGAAGGATAAAATAAAAAGGAGATTTCACGTAAAACAGGGAGGAAAATAACCCGAAGATATTCTGTTTTAGTGAAGGGTGATATTTTGGGAAGTTGGCATGTGGCTGTTGCGTGTTTAACGTCACCAGAAACGAGTAATCAACGTATTCAACACAAATAGACATGTAAAAATCTCGTGAAGCAGTTATAATAGGTTCCCGTGAAAATGCAGAGAAGGAAAGAAGAGATTTTGGACATTATTACGTGATATTCTTGAGTCTGGTGAGTATACAAACAATGTATGGGAGTCTTAGAAAAGATATGGAGAGTTTGGGGGATCGAATAGAGGCTCGGAATCGAGTTGCAGACAATCACCATTGCTGCAGAGAAGAAGAAGAGGAAGAACACAGAACAGCATATATAGACAGTCGAAGAAACCGTTGCCTACACTTTCAAATTCCATATCTTTGTAACAATTTTTGTAACATTTATTTCAAATTCGTAGCAGTCCGTTAGTGTTTCTCTTTAACAGTGGGTTCTATAACAATTATAACTGTTACAAGCACACTGCTCTATACCTTTTCTCCTTGCAAACACCTTTTTGAGCAATGAAAAATTCCTTTGAGTGTGTTTTCACCATGCGTAGCTAGAACCCATCACTGGGACGACAGAGGAAGTTTTGTTCACCCTTGTGGTAATTACACTAATTCTTTTATAACTATTTTCATAGAATTTAATTGTTTTATGTTTTATATTTCTATTAATTATTTGTTATTTTGTCTGATGTCGCATGCTTAGTTTTAATTACTTTTGATGTGTCATGTTCACAACTGACGACTAATGTTTTATGAAATCTACTTTGGCAAAAATAGAGTTATTATTTCTTTTGTTTTGGGATATAAATGTCTAGAATTAATTTTTGAACCCCATGAACATGAAAAAAATAGTGAAATCCTAAGTCCCAATAAATTCTTCATCATGTGACATATTTTGTATAAATTTTCTTTATTTCTAGCATTTTCGTTTATTAATTCTTTAAATCAATCTCATCAAGTCCGAGTGAACGACAACCTTCGATCAATTTTTGGCCCGCCGACGCGAACTTTTGTATAGATCTGTTTTTAGGTTTTATTTTTATTTTTATAAAAAGTAAACAGATTAAAATAAAATTACAAGATTATTCAAGAGGATTCTCATCGGACAAGAAACATGTCGGGAGCCTAGCAACAAGCTGGGATCCAACCCATTCTTGTACTAGCACACTTAACCTATGAAAAAAAAATTCTCCTACACGCACATTAGCATCATAGATAGCCATGTAGTTGCGAGTACGTTTAATAAAATTGGTCGTTTCAACTCCAAGCTCGCCAAGAGTAGTAAAAGCCAAAGCCTCAAACCCGTATCCCTGCGATGTGCATTTTTCCAAATACTTGGTGTTCTTACGAATAACATCATCCTTGAAAACTTGTCCCAACTCCAAAGAACGACCACTACTTCCTACAATTGTGTACCAGAATGTCCGCTGGTCTCAGAGAAGTGCCATTATTAGCAAGAAGCCCCAAGTTCACCTCCTTACGTGCTGTAATTGCAACAAGATAGCACATGTCTACAATCGTATCACGCACCAAATCATGTCGAAATTTAAGACCTACTTCATTCACGCAATGAACAACATGATCACCAAAAACATCAATCTCCCTCTTGCAAAAGGGGAATGTGTTGTCCAACTCAAAAGGGGGATTCAAAGTCCGTAACATAGCACCGCACTGAACTTCCTTGCACCAGTTGTCCGATTTAAGCCAACTATAGGAATGGCCAATAAAAAATCTAAAGCATGCTTCACTTGATTACTCTGCCAAAACATCGAATCACGTTCAGACAACTTGAAATTGATAGTCAAATTCTTCTTTATTGCATCAAAATAAACAACTGCCAAGGTTTTCATTGAATAAGTGGCAGAGCTATTAACGCATATAGAAGAAATAGGACTACACATAGAGTTGAAGGAAGCAGCAGCTCGTACGAGGTGGGTGCTGAAACCACTGATGCCAGTGCGTCTCAAGATAACAGACTGAAGCTCAAGAGTATGTAGACACGATGCTAAATAACAATAATGCATGTAACTTGCATCGAATAAACTCCCAAACCGCCCAACCTGAGTGGCAAGGTGGAAAGCCTCTGTTGTAGGGGACCAAAACCAGGGCCATCTCCAGTGATCACATGACGCAGAAACTTATAAAGTCGAGAGTCGAACAGATCTTGAGCCTCATACATGTAGTACGGTATGGTGGTTCGAAGAGCAATGTATAAACGTGAAACTCCAGCACAATTCCTAAACAGAAGAAGTTCACACCGTGGATCTTCAAGTTTCACAACTGTATCAATAAGCTCCACAGTTTTATGAACTCTTTTCACAACCAAATCGGCATTGAACTGGGCATCAAGACTGTCGAGAGCTCCTAGTAGCTTAACCCCTTTCTCTGGCCTGCTAATGTCCGGTGGGAAAACACCTGCAGTGGCTGCTCTGAGATCCGGGGAAGTCCAGAATAATTCCGTCTTCTTAATGTTCAAAAATATCCCCCTAGCAACACCTTCCTCCTGTATAATATGAAGTGCTTTTGCCACCATCATAGTGTCACCAATCACCATACCATCATCAAGGTACCAGGCATGTAGTTTTAACTCACATCGTTTGGCACTACTCAATATTAGGGGGTGGAGAGTAAGAGCGAATAAAAGTGGTCCCAAAGGATCACCCTGTTGCACCCTTTGGGCTGAAGAAAGTACGTGATCCATGTAGTATAGTCGTGCCGGTGAAGCATAGCAAAACTCAAACCAACAGGATATAGAGGTACATAAATTACGTACCTCAACGATCATTGCAGTTCTATCAATAAGGTTGAACGCATTAGAGAAATCAACCAGCAAGATGGAAAGATTATCATGATCCCCTTTCTCTTCCAGCATACGATTTACAACATGTAAAATCGCCTCCCCACCATATTTAGCTCCCACGCCAAACTGGAAATCACCCAGGTAAGAACTCATCTCCTAGCCAACGTAGGAAGCAACACATTTAGAAACGAGCCTTCTCCAAATTGTGCCAACTGCAAACGGACGTAAACCACCACCAGGCTTGGTAAGTGGGGTGAGAGGAGCACTAGCCACAAAATCCCCCAAAACAAATGTACAAGAGCCTTCCAACCATAAGTTAACTACATCCGTGATATATGCAATTAATTCATCCGATAAAACAGCAGCAACTCTACTGAGGACGTCAAGAAGATGTTCCGCACAAAGTCCGTCTCTTCCACATGATGTCCCTTTGGGGAAACTCTTCAATCTGCCTAGCATCAAATCAGTTGAAGCTATCATAGCAACTTGGGAAAGTGGAGTAGATGGAATTACCGGCAAGACAGCGGGGGGATGCTTGTGTCGCAGTTCAACTAAAGTGGCCTCGTTATTGGGTGCTGAAAAGAGAGATTTGGAGCTGAGCTAAAAAAAAAGAGATTAAAGAGCTGAAAAGAAAAGCGAAGCCAAAGAAGGAAAGAAAAGAGGAATCCAAAATCTTTGAAGAAGAAGATTTTGTATATATTTATTTTATTTTTAGAAACTGCAAATAGGGTTTTATTTTTTGTATTTTTTTGGACACTTTTTGAACTGTATTTTTTTGGGACTTTTGGACATTATTATTTTTAAACCCTAAGGAAGGGTTAATTTATATAAAATTGTTGTAGGGAAGCACGACATTTACGATACTGTCTCGGCCCCTCAGGTTCGTACACTGACATCGGAGTCGGTGGCCTGAGTCGACTTCAACGGTTCATCGCCCGTCTGGTACGGGAGGTAAGACTCTATCCACCCACGAATCCCCTGTCATTGAGTTTAATTTTGTGTTGAGACTCTGACAACACACTCGTTCACAAAAAAATGTCGAACTGGTATTACGATAGCCAACTGTTGATGGTGGTGTTTAGCTTAGGGTTAAAATCGTAAAACCATACGTCTGACATGACGTCCCTATGACTACTAGCGCATTTATTGAATCAATCAACATGCCTACGTAAGAATTACCAGGGTACCTTTTTTTTATGCATGTGTCATGTTCCACGGCAGAACCCTTAGTATTGACTGACATCATCTTCATATATTGATGAGTGCCAAATATTGTATATATTTGCACCTTTTTATTGGCATTTAACTCATCATTTGTGCACTAACGCTCCATTTTATCCCATATTCCGTGTTTTCGTTGTTTTCAAGAATAAATACTTTTCTCAATTAATTTTGCATTTTTAGGTACTAAATAAAGCCTGGTTAACTCACGGAGCGAAAATAGCAAAGAAACGTCAAAAACTCCCGCAGAAAGGCAGCGAAGAATGATGTTTGAAAAAGCCGGATCAACTAGAAGTGGGCTTGAAGAGGAAGAATTTTCCTTAAAGAAGATATGGGATTGGCATACCCAAGGCCCAAAACCCTTACCCAAATCCATTTCCATTATCCATACCCATTTCCATGAGAGCCGTCAGATTGGATCCATCTCATCATCCAACGACCACCTCATCATTGTGCATCAAAATCCGAAGCTCCTGTCAAACACCATAGTACCTAACTCCATCTGAAGCCGTCAGTTTTGTTGTATCTCATAATCCAACGGTCGCTACATACCTCTCCATCGTAGCCGTTCGATTCAATCTATATGGGATCATCCAACGCTCTTTACTCGCTGTGCATCAAAGTTCGCTACTCCCGCTCAACACCCAAACACCAAACACCTACACCACAAACCAAACAGCCCCTAACCCATTTTTCATCGACCTCTTCTCCTCTTATCCCCAAATTCCTCTCTTCCCTATCACCTGCAACTTCCGCCACCACCATCTCCTGCCATCACTGCCACCACCAGACCTCGAACCACACCACCACCACAACCACCCAACAACTCCACCATCTCTCTACCTAGCCTAGGTGTTTCATAAAATTCATATCCCACTGACCTAGGGTGTGGAGTTGATGAGACGACTCGATCTAGGGTTCACAGTTCACAAAGAAGAGCAGCAAAAGCAGCAGAACAAGTGGGAAGAACAGAAGAAGGTATGGGTCGAGGTGAAATCGCAAGTGGGTACGTCAAATTGAAAATCCCCAAATCAAATTTTAGGTTTTCAAAAATTAGGGTTTAGAAATTTGGGGATTCCGCACTATAAATAGAACATGGTTTTTGTAATATTACGGGTATGCCTGGGTTAGCCAGAGCTCAAGCCTAGATGCCCGGATTAGCCGGTGCACCAAGCTGTAGTAATTTATGTTTGTTTTCAGTAGTGTTATTATGTTCTAATTCAATAACTAGGGTTTAGATGAAACCTTAGCTTTTTGCTGTGTTATTCATACTAATTGTGTTGCTCTTAAATGCTTAAAGTGTTAGGATAGTTTCAATCTTAGTACGTCAATGCTTTGCTTTCACAGTGTATGCCATGTATCCATTGTAGTCAGGATAAAACTGTGTTGATTATGCTGCAGCTCATGCTTTAGAGACTATTGTTAATCCCTTGACTAGTTGTGCTTAATTAGACAGTTAGTGCTCCGGATTGATATTTTAGTTGTGATTGAATCATCCATTGGTGAAACACCTTAGGTAAGTAATATACTTGACACCTCTACCTTATCTGTTAAAAGGACAAGAGTATCATAATCAGTTGAACACATAGTATGAGTTAATGGTGGATTCGACAAGCCTAGTACCTTCATTATCAGTGTTTACTCCCTGTGTTATTTGCATCTTTTACTTTTATTTATTTTTTGTTGTAATCCTCACCAACACCTTGTCGTATCGACACATCAAAACAACCCCCATTTTGGTTACTCTTTCTTGCATAGAATCAGTTAGTAAAGACCATTAGAAGCAACTTTAGCACCCACCTTGTCCCTGAGGATCGACCTGTGCTTGCTCTGTGTTGCATATCGACATTGTGCACTTGCAGTTAGACATAGTCGTAGGATTCTTTCAAGTCCTACCAAGTTTTTGGCGCCGCTGTCGGGGACTATGTGGAGGCGCATATGTTGTTCACTCTTTGCTCACTGTTTGCTCTTGATCTTGATCTTTACTGTCCTGTTCTTGCTGTACATTCCCTTGTCTTGCTGTTTCTTGCATCTTATTTGCATTATATCATCTTGCAGTCTTAACTACATCATTTTCTTGCATCTATTCATCCCATGCTTCTATTGCATTCTGGTAGCATATTCTTTGCTGTTTACAAAAAATCATTTCATTTCATTTCATTTAGCATAACTTGTAAATACATTTGCATCAATCCTGCATAACTTGCTGTTTCTTTCACCTTCATCTCACTTGATCCATCTCACTCCTGTCACTGCTTGCATCTTATTTATCCTTGCTCTATTTATCACTGCCTAACTGTCACTACTTGCATCTTCTTTTGCTGTTGCATTTTGCTCTACTTGCATCCTGTTACATCTTGCATCCCCTTCATTACATACTCTTCATATGTCATTTTCACTGTCAACTTGTTCTTGCACTGTTTTTCACTCCATCTTAGCAGTGCATCTCCATTCTTAACTCTTAAGCTGATCTTCGTCCTTCTCTTCTGCTGTTGGGCCAAAGACCATGACCTGTTGCTGCTGTGGGCTGTGAGCTAGCTTACTGCCACTAAAGAGGTGATCATGCTGCTGTTGGAGTTGAAAGATTGAACAAGGCCCAACTGGGATGTGCAACAAAAGAAAAGGGGATAAAAGCCCAACTGGGCTTCCCTCCAAAAACAAGTAAGCCTGAACCCATTAGCAAAGCCCAACTGGGCCTTCTTTATTGTCTGTTGGGTTTATATTTTTTTTTGGGCTTGTAATATTATTTTGAACCTAACAGTGGGCTTGTGTTTTTGGACTTTTGGGCTTGTAATTTTAATTGGAATGTGGGCTTATAACTTTGAACATTAACTGGGCCTTGTACTCAAAACAGCAACTTTGGAACTTTGAGAACAGTGGGCTTAAAATCTTTGAAAATCTATCAAGTTTTCCAATTTCAAAAACTCCTGTTGGGCTCCTCACTTTCCAAATAACCTGCTGGGCCTCCTGAAGACTACTGGGCGATGCTTTGGGACCTGTTAAAATACCAACTGGGCCTGTTCAAACTTCATCCAAATTCACAGCTGTAGGATGTTTTTCAAACTTCTAGTGGGTTGTGCATTCTCCCACCAATGTGGGCTTGCTCCCAATTTTAAAACCAAATTTGCTCCCAATAACCAAAATTTTTCTCCCACATTCAAACCAAATTTTCTTTTCAAAACCCAACAAATCCAAAAAAATTCAAAACCCATCAAAACCAAATTTTTCTGAAAACAATCGGCGAGTATGTGAATAAACCCCGTAGTCTCCATGAATACATGTACTCTAACAGAATAAGTCAGTTATCATGTATCGTCTTACCCCAGACTGATGTCCCATTTGAACTAAACGCAAGCATGATACAAATACTTCTTATATTTCGAGGGTTCGATTCTGAGAATCCCTATAATCATGTAAGAGAGTTTGAACAAATTGTCCGGGATATACAACCTGACTATATGTCTGAAGACTCTTTGAAATTGCGTTTGTTTACATTTTCTTTAAAGGAAAGGGCTAAAACATGGTTTTACAGTCTGAGACCGCAGTCAATCACCACTTGGGACCAACTCACAAATCAATTTGTCAAAAAGTTCTTTCCCCATCATAGGACCATCTCTATTCGTCAAAGTATTAATTGTTTTGTCCAGTTAGATGGAGAGATACTTTTTCATTATTTTGAACGGTTTAATGATTTGTTGTTTGAGTGTCCTCACCATGGCCTTGAGAAGTGGAGACTGGTCTCCATTCTTTATGAGGGACTAGACTTTAAGTCTCGAGCCTTGGTTGAATCTATGTGTAATGGTGAGTTCATTGATAAAACTGTGGACGATGCATGGTCATTTCTAGCTGGAGTTGCAAAGAAAACCCATCAGTGGGAAACCTATAGGGAAACCAGGACCATGCCACATGATATGGGTAATCACCATGAGTCAGATGTTGATTTTCCCAATGAGCTTAATTCTGGATATAGTGTTTCATACCCTATTTCTGAAAATGTCAATCCATATTCACCTATTTCAGAGGCAGATGAATGGACGAAAAACACTAATGGTTTTGACAAAGTAGGATTTTCATGTATTTGTGATGATGATGATGATGATGTTATGTTTGAAGAACATGTCTATGATGAAAATATTATGGAACCTTTGGGTTCAAATACATTAGGATTTTCTACCCCGACCTTCATGAATGATATTTCTTCTAGTATTCCATATACATGTGATGAGGCTACTGATTTAGATATTGTGCAGTTATCCTGTGAAGAGCATGACTTAGGTAATGTTGAATCTTCTGTTGACACTAATTATCCTATGCATGAAAATATAGTTGATGTGTCTGATTCCATACTTAAGCCACAATATATTGCTTCTTTTGATGCTGATTTGGATATTTCGGATAACCATGATTCTGAATTTGGACTTGTGCAATTGTTTTGTGATGATAAGCATGCTACATAACTTGATTATGACTTAGAAAATGCTGATGGGACTGATAATATTGGTACTCTTGATCTCATGCATGTGAGAAACTTAGATGTCACCTTCCTACTTAAGTCACAATCTGATAGCCTTCCACCCAACCTAGATTTGGTTTGTAACAATATTGTAAAACCAACTTTTCTGAGAATACCTAATCTATGCCTGGAACTGTGTGCCTCCCAAGTCCTCTTGGACTATTTTGCATCTAAATACAACACCTTTAAGGATCCACAGTTGGAATATGCATGTTTGCCCGTCCCTAGCAAAGTCCATTTCGAGTTAGACCTTGTGCATGATGAACCCCCAAAACTGCGAGATTTTGTATCCAATAGTATATCTAGTGTAAAATCCAGGTTTAGGGGTAGCTCATTTGGTTTTTCACTCTCACTCGCATTTCAGTCCAACTATAGTTGTTTGAAACTGTCTATGTTTCAACACTTTGTATTTTGGGTTGATCCTCAACTCTTTAGACTGTATGTATATAGTGAATTGTTTGTATATAATCTGGTAGGTAATGTTTAGTGGAATCATATGTTTCTTGTATATATTGTGCTAACCCAATGTGAATTCAGTTGAGTTACTGTTGGGTTTTGCCTTGAATAATGGAGTTCAAAACTTGCTTTCGCCAATATTCGGTAATCTCTTTCTTTTTTCTACACTTAGCATCGTTCTCATGGTATGTGTTATAATCATGTTTATCTTTTGAAACATTGAGGACACTGTTTAGTTTAGGTTTGGAGGTGAAAAGTAGATACTTTGATAACATGCTATAATCGAAAAATAGAACTCTTTCTTTTTGAAAAAAAATAAAAATATAAAATGATAAAAACATAAAAATGGAGCTCATTTACCTTGAAATGTTGACTCATGTGCAAATATGTAATATTAGGATTCTTAGTCTAGATATTTAGGCACCCTGATTCTAGCACAATTCACATAGTGATAAGAAACTTGCACGCGCACGATCTATCAATACATGTATAGCCTCATCCTTGAGGTGTTCTATCGGAAGTCACGATTGCCAATCACTTTAGAATACTGAACGAAACTTGACTAGCTTGTTCTTTGGTTGGTTGGGATAGAAGGTGGAGGTTACATTAAGAAAGACAACCATCGAATTTAACTGGGTGCATCAAAAAGGGCTACCTCTTGCAAAGTGTCATGTAATTTTTTGTTTCTTTTTTCTTATGTATCAAAAGAGTTACCATGTTGTAAATAATTTTTTCAAAAAAAAAAGAAATAATAAAAAAAAAAATCAAGTATTTATCAATTCCATCCTCTCTTGTTCCAAAAATAAAAGAGAGTAGTCAATGTAAATAAGAGTCATGTAAAGAGTCATCTTTTGTGTTTTTGTGTTATAAGCAAGGAAGGGTGTATGCCATTGATGTACAACGCGAGTAATTGTGAAATACCTCCAACTCATTCACAATTCTCGTAAAGTACGGACAACTAGCTATATTTCGACCTCGGTTCTTAGCCTGAGAAACTATCTCTTGGTGATTAGTAGTCATAACATCCGATCTTTCTTTACACATGTGTAGATACACTTAACACTCTTATCACATGTCTTTATTTGTTATCAGTGCTAGGATTGTGCCTTTGATAGCCAGATTGACATCTCCATTTTGCTGTGAGCTTCTACTGTCTTTCACATGTCACATTTCATGGAATCTGAGCTTATATTTTGTCCTAGAACTTTGTAGGTACGTTCTAAGCAAACCTTCACGAGACTTCAACTCGTCCACTAGGGACACTTAGTGGTTTAAAAGGCTTATTGCATTCAGAATAGCGACAGTGGTATAAGTAGGATTTCCTTAGTTTTGTTTTACTTGAGGACAAGTAAAATTCAGGTTTGGGGGTATTTGATGAGTGCCAAATATTGTATATATTTGCACCTTTTTATTGGCATTTAACTCATCATTTGTGCACTAACGCTCCATTTTATTCCATATTCTGTGTTTTCGTTGTTTTCAAGAATAAATATTTTTCTCAATTAATTTTTCATTTTTAGATACTAAATAAATCCTGGTTAACTCACGGAGCGAAAAGAGCAAAGAAACGGCAAAGACTCCCTCAGAAAGGCAGCGAAGAATGATGTTTGCAAGAGCCGGATCAACTAGAAGTGGGCTTGAAAAGGAAGAATTGTCCTTAAAGAAGATACGGGCTTGGCATACCCAAGGCCCAAAACCCTTACCCAAATCCATTTCCATTATCCATACCCATTTCCATAAGAGCCGTCAGATTGGATCCATCTCATCATCCAACGGCCACCTCATCATTGTGCATCAAAATCCGAAGCTCCTGTCAAACACCATAGTACTTAACTCCATCTGAAGCCGTCAGTTTTGTTGTATCTCATAATCCAACAGTCGCTACATACCTCTCCATCGTAGCCGTTCGATTCAATCTATATGGGATCATCCAACGCTCTTTACTCGCTGTGCATCAAAGTTCGCTACTCCCGCTCAACACCCAAACGCCAAACACCTACACCACAAACCAAACAGCCCCTAACCCATTCTTCATCGACCTCTTCTCCTCTTCTCCCCAAATTCCTCTCTTCCCTATCACCTGCAACTTCCGCCACCACCATCTCCTGCCATCACTGCCACCACCAGACCTCGAACCACACCACCACCACAACCACCCGACAACTCCACCATATCTCTACCTAGCCTAGGTGTTTCATAAAATTCACATCCCACTGACCTAGGGTCTGGAGTTGATGAGACGACTCGATCTAGGGTTCACAGTTCACAAAGAAGAGCAGCAAAAGCAGCAAAACAAGTGGGAAGAACAGAAGAAGGTATGGGTCGAGGTGAAATCGCAAGTGGGTACGTCAAATTGAAAATCCCCAAATCAAATTTTAGGTTTTCAAAAATTAGGGTTTAGAAATTTGGGAATTCTGCACTATAAATAGAACATGGTATTTGTAATGTTACGGTTATGCCTGGGTTAGCCAGAGCTCAACCCTAGATGCCCGGATTAGCCGGTGCACCAAGATGTAGTAATTTATGTTTGTTTTCAGTAGTGTTATTATGTTCTAATTCAATAACTAGGGTTTAGATGAAACCTTAGCTTTCTGCTGTGTTATTCATACTAATTGTGTTGCTCTTGAATGCTTAAACTGTTAGGATAGTTTCAATCTTAGTACGTCAATGCTTTGCTTTCACAGTGTATGCCATGTATCCATTGTAGTCAGGATAAAACTGTGTTGAATATGCTGCAGCTCATGCTTTAGAGACTATTGTTAATCCCTTGACTAGTTGTGCTTAATTAGACAGTTAGTGCTCCGGATTGATATTTTAGTTGTGATTGAATCATCCATTGGTGAAACACCTTAGGTAAGTAATAGACTTGACACCTCTACCTTATCTGTTAAAAGGACAAGAGTATCATAATCAGTTGAATACATAGTATGAGTTAATGGTGGATTCGACAATCCTAGTACCTTCATTATCAGTGTTTACTCCCTGTGTTATTTGCATCTTTTAATTTTATTTATTTTTTGTTGTAATCCTCACCAACATCTTGTCGTATCGACACATCAAAACAATCCCCATTTTGGTAACTCTTTCTTGCATAGAATAAGTTAGTAAAGACCATTAGAAGCAACTTTAGCACCCACCTTGTCCCTGAGGATCGACCTGTGCTTGCCCTGTGTTGCATATCGATACTGTGCACTTGCAGTTAGACATAGTTGTAGGCTTCTTTCAAGTCCTACCATATATACAAAACCCTAATTCTCACGCCACCGTGCCAATGGCAAACCATGCCAGCCACGTCTCTGCGCCAAGGCATACCGGCATGCCAGCCGCACCACCGTGCCGATGGCAAACCATGCCATCCACGTCTTCGCGCCAAGGCATGCCAGCCGCACCACCGTGCCGATGGTAAACCATGCCAGCCACGTCTCCGCGCCAAGGCATGCCAGCATGCCAGCTGGACGACCGTGCCGATGATAAACCATGCCAGCCACGTCTCCGCGCCAAGTCATGCCAGCATGCCAGCCGCACCACCGTACCGATGGCAAACCATGCCATCCACGTCTCCGCGCCAAGGCATGCTAGCCGCACCACCGTGCCGATGGTAAACCATGCCAGCCACGTCTCCGCGCCAATGCTTGCCAACATGCCAGCTGGACGACCGTGCCTATGATAAACCATGCCATCCACGTCTCCGCGCCAAGGCATGCCAACATGCCAGCCGCACCACCGTGCCAATGAAAAACCATGCCAGCCACGTCTCCGTGCCAAGGCATGCCAGCATGCCAGCCGCACCACCGTGTTAATGGCAGACCATGCTATCCACGTCTCCGCGCCAAGGCATGCCATCCACCGTGCCAATGGCAAACCATGCCAGCCACGTCTCCGCGCCAAGGCAAACCAGCACGCCAGCCGCACCACCGTGCCGATGGCAATACATGCCAGCCACGTCTCCGCGCCAAGACATGCTAGCATGCCAGCCGCACCACGGTGCCAATGGAAAACCATGCCATCCACGCCTCCATACCAAAGCCATGTCGGCCTTAAACCATGCCGCTGGCTTCCAAACGAAGGGTTGCAACAATCAACGGCCACCCTTCCATCTGAGATACAGATTTCAGCCGTCCAAGTTCGCCACCAAACGCATGGCAAATTGCGGCCCAAGGCCAAACATCACGGTTTGCACCAAACCCTAATTGCTACCCAAGGCCAAACATCACGGTGTGCACCAAACCCTAATTTTGGCCGCGCCTACACTATGCCAAAGCCATGTCGGCCCTAAACCATGCCGCTGGTTGCGAAACGAAAGGTTTCAACAATCAACGACCTCCCTTCCATATGAGATGCGGATCTCAGCCGTCCAAGTTCGTCACCTAAGGCATGCCAACCATGCCAGCCGCACCACATGTGCCAATGGCATGCGGTGCAACCTTCCACGCCAAGGCATGCCAACCATGCCGCATGTGCCAATGGCCTGCAGTGCCAGCCACATCTCCGCGTCAAGGCATGCCAACCATGCCACATGTGCCAATGGCATGCCGTGCCAGCCACATCTCCACGCCAAGGCATGCCAACCATGCCAGCCTCACCGTTGTGCCAAAACCATGCCATCCTTTCCTTCGTGTCGCTGGCTGCCAAAACGAGGGGTTGCAACAATCAACGACCGCCCTTCCATCTAAGATGCAGATCTTAGCCGTCCAAAGTCACCAGCTAACGCGTGGAAACCTTTGGCCCAATGTCAAGCCCTAATTTTGGCCGCGCCCAAACTATGCCAAAACCCTAGATCTTGGTCGCACCTAACTATGAAAAAATCCTAGCTTGGCCACGCCTAACCATGTCAAAGCCATGTCGGCCATGCTTTCATGTCGCTGGCTACCAAACGAAGGGTTGCAATAATCAACGGCTACCCTTCCTCTCAAGATACAAAATCTCGACCGTCGAAGGTCACTACCGAGCTGGCAAGTATCCCAAGCTCAACTTGCCAAACAGCAGCAACATGCTACATGTTTTCCACGAAAACACTCGAGACATCAACACATGTCACAAACTGGGGGATGCTCATTAGGGTATTGGTTTGGCGGTTTACAGCGTGCGGCGTACACTACGCCCGTTACAAGACAGTGTCATAAGAACGAGGCGGTTAGTAAATACAGGGAGTAATGGTGAAACCCTTTCCTTCATTATGGAACATCAATTCCAGGCGTTACCGGTTACCACCTCCTCCCATTTACTCATTCGTTTCTATTTCTTACGAGACCAGAGTACGTTTCACTTCGACTTGTATAAATAGGTCTTACTTATTTCCACCGAACAATAAGTTTTGGTCAGGAGCATACAACACTCAGAAATCACTTGTTAGCTTTCCCATCTATTAGCTTTCACTTTCTGATACAAGTCAAACAACTACTCTTCCAGAATCAATTATTCTGGTCTCAACACTCTCTTCGCTTCCTTCCCTAAAACCAACCCTTCTCATTCTCTTTGTGACCGAAGCAAGTCTGGAACGACCATTTCTTGTTTTAGGCCGGATTTGTACAGATTGATCTCTCGAATCTAAAGTACTCCCTTGCAGTACATTGTTTAGGGTTTAAGCTCGTTTCTCACCCACAACACATGAAATTACTGAAACCAGCAGAAAATGTTTTCACCCTCAAACAATTGGCGACCACAGTGGGAGATTAATCTCTCGGTTACAATATCAATTTCTAATTCTCGATCTCATACTTCAACCCAGACATCAAGGTGGTGGAAGCAAACGATCCGCTCATGGATCGACGACTTAGTTACATGGCGACTCAGTTACCAGTCATAACACGACAAGAGGTGACTGGGGACTTCCAAGATGGTAGAAGCAAACGATCCGCCCAGGGATCAATGACTCTATTATCAGATGACTCAGGGATGAATGGCGACTTTCCACGATCATGACGGCGCTTCCCACAAAACTCAGACTTGCACCCCGAAGATCCATTTTTCGTTAGGAGATCCAAAAAACCGAGTAAGTGTTGCTAGACAAAGTACATGGTCTACTACTTCAAATCTTCACAAGAGATGATAAAAAACGATATCCATATTTTTCCCATGTTTCATTTCATGCTTTCTGCTGTCGCACAAAATTCACAATTCCATGGCTTTCCTGGGATACTTATGCTACTTATAGTCATAACCAAAACAACATTATTCTAAAATAATTCATTTCAAAAGAATAATCCAAAACCCTCATAGATAACAGTTATCTATCAATTCAAATCAAACCATAAACCAGGCGCTTTGTTTTCCTTTCAAAAACAAAAACAGTCACCTACCCTACGTGCCTACTTTGTATAATAATGATTACCGGTCACTATTCATGAGGTAGCCGACGTTACTACGATGTATTCGAAGAGGAATTGTTTATGATGAAGTATTTCTACAATTTTATGAAAGGCATACCCATGGATAGGGTTTATACCAGTTCAGAAGAAAAATATTTCTACAGATTTATGGAACGCATACCTATGGCTAGGGTTTGCACCAACACAAGAAAACAAGAGAACAAATTGAAAGAGAAACGCTGGAGTACATAGCTGGAATATGCTTGCCCACTTTATTGCTACCACGCTACCGCTAACACCAGGACGTGATAACAAAGATACGAGATAAAAAGGAGAGCCAACCCCTTTCATAAGCATAACACTTTTGGAATTTGAATAAGTAAAGGATTTCCTGTTTGAGCTACCTGTGGAAAGAGGCAACTGGGACCGCAAGAACAAGTTCGCGCCACACCAAGCCAGCGTCGTTCCAAGCCAGCGTCGTGCCAAGACAACATTCCGCGTTGTGCCCAGCCAACAGTCCGCGCCATACCAAATCCAAGCCAGCGTCCATGCCACGCCAGCGTCCACGCCAAGCCAGCGCCAGCAGCTTGCATCCTCACCAGCGCTAACATCTTGCGTCCTTCCAGCTAACGGCTTGCATCTTTACAACAGCTTGCATCTTTCCAGCGCCAGTAGCTTGCATCCTATCCAGCACTAACAGCTTGCGTCCTTCCAGCGCTAACGGCTTGCATCTTTACAGCAGCTTGCATCTTTCCAGCGCCAGCAACTTGCATCCTATCCAGCACTAACAGCTTGCATCCTTCCAGCACTAACAGCTTGCATCTTTACAGCAGCTTGCATCTTTCCAGCGCTAACAGCTTGTATCTTCACAGCGCCAGCAGCTTCCATCCTTCCAGCGTTGCTCTTGAACGCCCAGTAGAAGGGAATCATCAATCTAATTTCACCACACGTAAAGATCAGGAACGACTTCTCCAAAATCGAAGCAAAGAAAATCAGCAACCCCCCTGAGTTCACAAAGACTCTTTTCATGTCAGGAGATGCATGATTTCTGGGGACTTCGCCCGCAAAATCGTGTAGTCTATGATGAAACATTTATGTGAGATTATATATTTACCCAAGGCACAACGTCAAGACATATTTGCAGCCCTCAACCGCACTTCACCAGGAAAGCAGCTGTTTCCAGCCAGAAAGCCGTTCCCAAACCCAGACCTCTCTTGGAAAGCACGATTGGTAGATGAAACTGGGGACTCCTAACCACTGTTCGCTTGAAGGGTGTCCAGTTTGACAACACACTGATTGACGCATCCTCTCCGCTTCAACGTCCTCCAGCAGCGGCTCCGCTTCAAGGTTCGCTTCAGCAGCGGCTCCGCTTTAACGTTCGCTCCAGCAGCCGCTCCGCTTCAACGTTCTCTCCATAAGCTGCTCCAGGATCCGAAGACGAAGCTTTAGCGTTTTTGCTCTATAAGTTTCAACGTCCTCTCCAAGAACCGAAGCTGCTTCAATGCCTCCTTCCCGCCAAAGCTCGTGGTCATGGACAGTTTGCTCGCTTACGCATCCAGCCAACCTACTTTGTTCCCATGACAATGTAGTCTCTTCTGATCACATCTGCTGCCGAGAACCGGTGCCGCTCGTTTATTGATACCAGCGAGAGCTTCACCAAAGCACGATCACTACAAAGATGGAAACATGTAAACCACATTTGGGGACTGAGGATCTACACAGAATCCCTTACTGTCAAAGCTCAGAAGACACGGTCAACCAAAAGGTCATAGTCACGACGAGGTCATTTACTCTTCAAGAGTGCAGCGTAGGAATATCATCACCTCTCTGTCTAGAAGACGCCTACAACACTTTACAAGGCCGCGGTGGATCCCAAGCCTGCTCAGAAGAAACAACTTCAGAAACTAAAGAAAAGTGTGACTAGGGACTGCTCATCGCAGTCCATCCCGATGACCATCAAAGATTCATGAGATAACCCCAGAGACGCGGCTGAAACATTTTCCTGAAGATGCAGAGGGAGCCATGATAAACAACATAACTCTCTCATTTTTACCACTTTACTATCCAGAGTATTTCATCCATGTGATATTCTGAGCATCCCAACGTCACATCCAGAAGAGTACAATAAGCTTGTATCAAATCCCGTGGACGTGGATTCAAGGCGATGCAATGAAAGAAGGCTACACATGGGGACTACCAGCACGGGGCGCTTTCACCCCCCTCAACCAGGTTATTTCTGATTTCAGCATCATCACTGTAAAAGTTTTACGATCCGCGGGAATTTCTCAACACGAAGCCATACATGTGCATCGAAGACTCCAAAAGCACGTCGTAGAGATACATTCACATGTTCGGCCGTGCCATCGGATCTAACAGAAATATAACTAGGGACTGCTCACCGCATCCCATTCCGTACGATAGTCCAAGATTCAGAAGATGATTCAAAGGATGTCTCTTGGAACAAAGTCCTTGAAGATTTCATAGCAGCACGTCGGCAACGAAACGTCTCCCAATTCATCTAATTCATCCAGTGGATCCGGAAGATTTCGACCATACAAGCATCCACAACATACTGTCATCGCGATCAGAAGGTCCAGGCACTGAACAACCTAAAATCAAGGATGGACCGACAACGCAACCACATCCATCCGTCCCAAGAATGCAATGGAGTTTGGTAAATTTTGGAATCCACTGAAGAGACACTGAAGACGAAAGAACGGATCCGGACGAGCAACAGAAAATAGAAGAAGGTTAATACCTCTTTTCATATGGACGTAGTTTCTATGGTTTGCACAGAATAAAGTTTCCTTCTTGCTCCATGAACGGGAATAGATGACTCGGCATGACTATGCTACCCTGGGCCCGCAACATCCCTCCTGAATTCTTCCTGAGTTCACTGTCGGGACGTTTTCACCTCCTAAGCAAGCCCAAAACCTAAATATTCCCGCGTAGGAAGATACGAAATTCTTTTCCGATTAAAATGGAGGGCGGACCGTCAAAATCCGAGTTCGTACGAGAATTCTACAACGATTCTAGTAAGGGGCACTAATTAAGGTTTCGGCATGCTAAACCTAATTTAGACAAAGTTGTCATTATCCCACGGAAATGAACCAAGTTGTTATCTTTCCGAGGCCAGTCGTCACCTTCCCACGGAACTGAAGCAAGTTGTTATCTTCCCGAGGCCAGTCGTCACCTTCTCACGGAACTGAAGCAAGTTGTTATCTTCCCAAAGTCGTCGTCAGTTTCCCACGGAACTGAAGCAAGTTGTTATCTTCCCGAGGACAGTCGTCACCTTCCCACGGAATTGAATCAAGTTGTTATCTTCCCGAATCCGTCGTCACTTTCCCACGGAACTGAAGCAACTTGTTATCTTCCCGAAGCCAACGCTCACGCCATGCCAGGCCAACAGATCAGCGACCGAGCCAAATTTACGCTAGCGGCTTCCATTGCAAGCCGACCAACGCTAACGGCTCCATCGCAAGCCGACCAATACTAACGGCTTCACTCCAAGCCGATCCGATGCTAACAGCTCCATTGCAAGCCGACCAACGCTAACGGCTCCATCGCAAGCCGACCAACACTAACGGCTTCATTCCAAGCCGATCTGATGCTAACAGCTCCATTCCAAGCCGATACAATGCCTGCGGCTCCATTCCAAGCCGCACAATGCCTACGGCTCCTAGTCTAAGCCGACCAACGCCAACACCTCCGCGTTCCCTAGCCCATCCAAGATGACGCGTGACCAAGCCAAGCCGACAGTCTGCATCTCAACTAGCAACTGCTTCTATCATTTCACGGTCTAGCCAGCAACACCACGAGTGGAATTTATGCAAGGCCGCCGACACGAGAATCACGAACTCTCCTTACCTCTCGAAAAAGGTTAACCGGGTCTTCTTGACCATCTTTTCACGATTTGTCATTTCGATTTTGTCCTCGCCTGTCACCATCTTATGCTTACCTCCGCAACAATGCTTCTGTTCCGAGCTAAGCAGGGGACTTACTGTTGATGGTGGTTTTTAGGTTAAGGTTAAAATCGTAAAACCATACGTCTGACATGACGTCCCTATGACCACTAGCGCATTTATTGAATCAATCAACATACCTACGTAAGAATTACCAGGGTATATTTTTTTATGCATGTGTCATGTTCCACGGCAGAACCCTTAGTATTCACTGACACCATCTTCGTATATACAAAACCCTAATTCTCACGCCACCGTGCCAATGGAAATCCATGCCAGCCACGTCTCCGCGCCAAGGCATGCCAACATGCCAGCCACACCACTGTGCCAATGGAAAACCATGCCAGCCACGTCTCCGCGCCAAGGCATGCCAGCATGCCAGCCGCACCATTGTGCCGATGACAAACCATGCCAGCCACGTCTCCGCGCCAAGGCATCCCAGCATGCCAGCCACGTCTCCGCGCCAAGGCATGCCAGCCGCACCACCGTGCCAACGGCAAACCATGCCAGCCACGTCTTCGCGCCAAGGCATGCCAGCCGCCCCACCGTGCCAATGGCAAACCATGCCAGCCACGTCTCCGTGCCAAGGCATGCCAGCATGCCAACCGCACCACCGTTCCAATGATAAACCATGCCATCCGCACCACCGTGCCAATGTCAGACCATGCCAGCCACGTCTCCGCGCCAAGGCATGTCAGCCGCACCACCGTGCCAATGGCGAACCATGCCAGCCACGTATATGCGCCAAGGCATACCAGCATGCCAGTCGCACCACCGTGTCCATGGAAAACCATGCCAGCTACGTCTCCGCACCACCGTGCCAGTGGCAAACCATGCCAGCCACGCCTCCATGCCAAAGCCATGCCGACCCTAAACCATGCCGCTGGCTGCCAAACGAAAGGTTGCAACAATCAACGGCCACCCTTCCATCTGAGATGCAGATCTCAGTCGTCTAAGTTCGCCACCAAACGCATGGAAACTTGCGTCCCAAGGCCAAACATCACGGTTTGCACCAAACCCTAATTTTGGCCGCGCCTACACTATGCCAAAGCCATGCCGCCGGCTGCAAAACGAGGGGTTGCAACAATCAAAGGCCACCCTTCCATCTGAGATGTGGATCTCAGCCGTCCAAGTTCTCCACCCAAGGCATGCCAACCATGCCAGCCGCACCACATATGCCAATGGCATGTCGTGCAACCTTCCATGCCAAGGCATGCCAACCATGCTGCATGTGTCAATGGCCTGCCGTGCAAGCCACATCTCCGCGTAAAGGCATGCCAACCATGCCACATGTGCCAATGCCACATCTCCACGCCAAGGCATGCCAACCATGCCATCCTCCCCGTTGTGCCAAAACCGTGCTACCATTTCCTTCGTGCCGTTGGCTGCCAAAACGAGGGGTTGCAACAATCAACGGCCGCCCTTCCATCTAAGATGCGGATCTTAGCCGTCCAAAGTAACCATCTAACGCGTGGCAACCTTTGGCCCAACGTCAAGCCCTAATTTTGGTCGCGCCCAAACTATGCCAAAACCCTAGTTCTTGGCTGCGCCTAAACTATGCCAAAATCCTAGCTTGGCCACGCCTAACCATGTCAAAGCCATGCCGGCCATGCTTTCATGTCGCTGTCTACCAAACGAAGGGTTGCAATAATCAACGGCTACCCTTCCTCTCAAGATACAAAATCTCGACCGTCGAAGGTTACCACCGAGCTGGAAAGTCTCCCAAGC
This sequence comes from Papaver somniferum, assembly GCF_003573695.1. Classification (NCBI taxonomy): domain Eukaryota; kingdom Viridiplantae; phylum Streptophyta; class Magnoliopsida; order Ranunculales; family Papaveraceae; genus Papaver; species Papaver somniferum. The sequence continues at coordinate 156,548,930 of NC_039366.1, read as the reverse complement.
TCAACTTGCCAAACAGCAGGAACATGCTACATGTTTTCCACGAAAACACTCGAGACATCAACACATGTCACAAACTGGGGGATGCTCATTAGGGTATTGGTTTGGCGGTTTACATCGTGCGGCGTACACTACGCCCGTTACAAGACTGTGTCATAAGAACGAGGCGGTTAGTAAATACAGGGAGTAATGGTGAAACGCTTTCCTTCATTATGGAACATCAATTCCAGGCGTTACCGGTTACCACCTCCTCCCATTTAATCATCCGTTTCTATTTCTTACGAGACCAGAGTACATTTCACTTCGACTTGTATAAATAGGTCTTACCTATTTCCACCGAATAACAAGTTTTGGTCAGGAGCATACAACACTCAGAAATCACTTGTTAGCTTTCCCATCTGTTAGCTTTCACTTTCTGATACAAGTCAAACAACTACTCTTCCAGAATCAACTATTCTGGTCTCAACACTCTCTTCGCTTCCCTCCCCAAAACCAACCCTTCTCCTTCACTTTGTGACCGAAGCAAGTCTGGGACGACCATTTCTTGGTTTAGGCAGGATTTGTACAGATTGATCTCTCAAATCTAAAGTACTCCCTTGCAGTACATTGTTTAGGGTTTAAGCTCGTTTCTCACCCACAACACAAGAAATTACAGAAACCAGCAGAAACTGTTTTCACCCTCAAACACCAACACAATGAATATTCGACTGAGCAACATGGACATTATTCTTTTTATGACTACAGTGTGAATAGTGGTTGGAAACGCCAAAATTTTGAAGGTTATGGTTCATACCACGGTGAGCCCAATTACTATCCACACGCGCATCGGTCGTACGAGCAAGAAGATCATAATACTTGTTGTGACTACTCGTTTTCCCGTAGCTTACGTGATGTGTACAGCTCAAAGGATCTGATACTAAGAAGTATCGATACCTCTGTTGAACTGATTAAGCTAAGCAATAAATGGTATCTAAGATCATAATAATAACAAAGAACATAAGGGTAATGTAAAAGCCCCTAAGTTATCATGAGACACAAGTTGTAACGTGGTTTGACATTTGTCTACGTCCACGGGGTAATGAGTGATAGAGTCGTATTAAGTATGTGGTGGTTACAAAGATCTTAAAATGCTTCCCAAAGTAATATAGAGAACTCAAGTTGAAGTAACTACTTAAGTTCTAAACATTAAAGAGGTATAATCTTAAGACTAGATCTTCTCTCCTAGATATTGAATGCCCTTAATTTGTTGGTGAAGCTTGGTATTTATAGCCCCTTCTGCTCCTGGTATATCTTTGCTGCCTATGGGTCCATCGTCTGCTGATATACCTTCCACACCAGTGGTACCTTCGTCCACCGCATGCTTCTCCAGTTGTATCTCGCCACCTCAGCTGACCCACGTTCCTTTGGGAACTACCCAGCCTCAGTGCGCGTTGTACCTTCGTTTACCGCTTGCTTCCGCCAATCGGGTTCTGACACGCTTCCTCTCTCCACGTGCTTTGATTCATGTGTGTAGATAAGAATCAGAGCATTTAATGCTGATTGGATGCGTCATCTACCTCTGTCCCTTTGCCAGCTGACCCTATGTAGACTAGCATTTTTATTCCTTTATCTTGATCGTTCACGTCCTTTCTCTTGGGATGATATATGGAAGATCTGCGGAGGTATCCCTTGCTACTCAGGCTCCTCTGTCTAGCGAAGGCTATACAGTTTTAGACACGTATGCGGCCACCAAGATCGTGACACGTGCTCTGCAAAATATTGGTATTCACAGTTTGCCCCTTTTCTTTCATCTTCTGTCGTTTGGTAGAAGTGGAAGGAAACTTCCGTTACGCCGCCAATTTTGCACGTACCGATTGGGTGGCCCTACATGTCCTTTCATGCAATAACTTCCCCTTGAATTTCGAGACATACAATTTTTTTTTGGATTTTCCAGACGCCTATAAGAGGAGAACAAAGAGAAGGGAATTTCATTAACTCCCTTTCCTTCTTTTCTTCCGAACTGTCGCTCTCCATCACTTTCGTGGAGATGTTCTTCTGATGTTAACTACTCTTCCTACTGTTTTCTTCTTCGATTCTCCTTGTACGTTGGCTTCACTGTGTCGATCGTACAAGTAAGTGATACTCATTTTCGATCATGATTTCTTCTTGTAGTTATTGTTATACTTGCATGTGAGAATTTTCGCTCGTTCTTAACTGCTTGTGATGATTGGGAACTTGGGTTTTGTTCCAATTTGGCTTTTGATGTTAATTTTTCCATGATTGTTTCTTCGCCTGCCAGTTTGGTCGTGTGATCAAATATTTTTGCTTTTGCATCATGATACGTTCAAACGGGTCTTTTTGGTTGGTTTATAAAACCCATGCCCAAAATTTCCAGTTTCTGCCCCTTTATTTGCCTTTTGGAGGTACTGTAATTTTTCTGTCGCCATTGTGGATGATGAAGTTTTTCCTGATGGTGTTAGGTATAATGAGGCTTCCGAAGAAACCTGCGCGTAAAGGGCCGAGGGTATCTTCGTCGACTGATCCTCCTTCACGGATGGATCATCCTGATGCTACGCCATCCCCTCCTCCTGAGGATACTGACGTGCCTGTGATTGCTGATATGTCTACGGTTGCTAAGGAGGCCGCGAAGTCTGGGGCTGAAGAGTTTGATGTTGAAGATATTCCTCCTCCTCCTCATTATGATCTGCAGAGGCTTCAATTGCGTGACAAAGATGGCTACGGTCACTTGTCCCTTGCTGAGATTGCAAAGAACTTTCGTCTTCACAAGTTTGAGATATTTTTTGTTAACGGCCCTGATGTCCTCACCGAGTCTCCCATTCGAGATTTTCCTTACGATGAGAACAACCTTTTGATTAGTGTTGGTCATCTGGCCGTTGGTATGTTTCTTCCTCTTTATAGTAGAAAGGATTATTTCTATTATGATGTCTTATCCGCTAGGGATGACCCGGCGAACAAGACTCAAGTTCGAGGAATCTATCAGTATACTGGTAATTACTGGCGTGCCCTTCGTGAATGCTGGTACCGTAGTAGGGGCAAGACCACCTTGGAGTCTTATGATCCCTTTGCTGAGGGGAGATCTAAGCGAGAAGACTATACTCCCTCCAACTTCAATGCCACCTATGCTGATGCTATTCAAAAGACTAACCTTCTTCCTTGGAGCGTTGGCCCTCGTCGCATCCATGTTACTGCTAGGAAGATTAGGGAAGGTAACATCCTTCGTCTGCTGGAGGAAATTGACAAGACCGGTTTGACTACGATCTCATACTCCGCTAGGCTGTCTCTTCCAAAGTCTGACCGCATTCGTCTTGATCATGATGACCACTGGGCTCGTACTCTTCTTCGTGTGGTTGGTCCTTAGGCCTATGGTTTTACCACTGCGGACCCTTCGGTTTGTGAGAGGCATCGCATCAAAGGTCCAAGAAATGACCTTCTATACAATACCCCGTCTCGCAGGCTGTACATTGCTGTTTTTGACGTGAGTTTTCGTGCCTCCTTGACATCTGCTGGTAAAGTACCTTTGTCGAGGTATTGGTGAATTGGAATTATCCAATCGTCCTCAGCTTCATCTTCATTTTTTTCATCTGACATGGGTTTATCTTTGTCAGACTCCTCGGCTTCATTGTCTGGTTCCTCCATTCTTTCGTCTTCTTTTTCTTTTTCCGCTTCCCTCATAGCCCTGGTTTGGACAGCTAAGGTACCTTCGGTAGCGGAGGTTAATCCATCTATCGAAGGTTCATAAATTCTCCCAATTTGGATTGAGGTAGTATTTTTGTCCTTCAGCATTGATGATATGAATCCTAAGGCATATGCATGTCTGTTGTCTTTTCGGCAAACGTGCCTAAACACGACGTTGTTGATCTTCGCAGCATGCTCATGTGCCAGCTTTAGGTACGAAGATAATATTTGATCCAAAGTTTGATACTTAAGTTCTATTTGTATAATGACCAGCTGCGAGTCACTAGTTAAACGAACATCTGACAAGCCCAACTCTTGTGCCAATCGTAGGCCATGTATGACTGCCTCATACTCCGTGATGTTATTGGTGTATTGCTCGAATTCTAACCTGAATGCATAGATGAGTCGGTCTCCAGTAGGGGTCGTTATCACGATCCCTATGCCTGCTCCTTCTCCGTTTGAGGAGTCGTCTACGAATATTTCCCACCTTCTTGCGTTCTGCAGTTCCAAGAGGTCTTCTGGTTCCGTCTTTTCTTCCTCCATTCCTGGAATGTCGTCTATCTCCGCTTCGTCGTTTAGAGGTAAGTCCTCCAAGAAGTCTGCCAAGATTTGTGATTTCTCCGCTTTCCTGGTTTTGAAGATTATATGGAACTGTTTGATCATGGCATTCCATTTTGCCACTCTTCCGATCTTCTCCGTGCTGTCAAGGATTTGGCTTATCTGAGTTTTTGTGAAAACTCTGATGGTGTGCGCAGCGAAATATATCCTTAGCTTTTTTGTTGCTACTACTAAGGCATATATAAGTTACTCCACCTTGTTACGCTCCGCCGAAATGAGTGTCTTGCTAACATAGTATATGGGATTTTCTCCTTGCCCTTGGTCTCTTACGAATACCGCGCTTACAACGTAGCTCGTTGCTGCTAGGTATAGGGTGAGTATCTCACCTGGATCCGGCTTTTGCAGGATCGGTACTGATGCTAAGTATTCCTTGATCTTGTGAAGAGATTGCTCACACTCTTTGGTCCATGTAAACATGCTTCCTTTCCTTAGCGTATCGAAGAACGCTTTGCACTTATCTGACGACCTGGATATGAGTCTTCCCATGGAAGCTAAAATTCCGTTTAGCTTTTGTACTCCTTTTAGCGTTTGCGGGGATGGCATCTCCATTATTTCTCTGACCCTTTCAGGATCTACTTCGATTCCTCGTTTTGGTGACCAAGTAGCCTAAGAATTTTCCTGAGGTAACTCCGAACGTACATTTGTCCGGGTTTACCTTCATGTGAAATTTTCTCATAGCTTCAAATATCTCCCCTAGGTCTGAAAGATGGTTTTTTGCTTCTATGCTTTTGACAAGCATGTCTTCTACGTAGACTTCCAGTATCTTTCCTATCCATGGCTTGAAGATTTTGTCTACTAATAGTTGGTATGTCCCCACCGCGGTTTTTAGTCCAAAAGGCATCCTTGTATAGCAATACAAGCCTCGTGGGGTAAAGAACGCAGTGTGCTCCTGATTTTCTTCTGCAAGGGCTATTTGGTTATAGCCTGAGTATCCATCCATGAAGGATAATCTTTGATGACCATCTGTTGCATTGACCAGTTGGTCAATATTTGGCAGTGGGTAACTGTCTTTGGGGCACGCTTTGTTAAGATTGTTGAAATCGATGCAAATGCGTACGCCTCCATTCTTTTTTGGAACGATGACCATGTTGGATATCCACGTGGGATATTCGACTTCTCGTATAAATCATGCTTTAAGTAACTTTTGTAATTCCTTTTCTACCCCTTCATGGTAGATGTCCGCCACCTTACGTATGCGTTGCTTGAATGGTGGTATCTCTGGTTTGAGCCGAAGGTGGTGTGACACCAAGTTCGGATCAATTCCTGGCATGTCTTCCATTGACCATGCAAAGACATCTGCGTATTCCTTTAGTAACCTTTGTATCTGCACTTCCTCTTCATGTTCAAGCAACGTTCCGATGCTTAACATCTTTGGTTCTGCCTCCGTTCCGATGTTGATTTTCTTTGTTGGTTCAATTGGCGAGGAGATGTGAGAAGTGCTTTTCTGTTATTTGGTGGAGACGTTTGCACCTGGATTGGTGGCGGTGTTTGTTTCTGGTGCTGAGACATCCTTGTGTGCGGAGGTGTCCTTGTGTGCGGAGGGTGCTGCGTTCTGCACTTCCTTAGTATTTGCTTTACGCCTCTTTCTTTCATGCTGCTGAGCAACAACTTTTTCTTCGTTGAGTCGGATTTTTGCTAAATTTCATAGCCTCGCGCCTTGCTGGTCACCTTTGATCTCCATTTCTCCCATAGGTGTGGGGAAGCGTAGGTACTGATGATACGTTGAAGCTGTTCCTCGTAATCTATGGACCCATAGTCTGCCCATGATCACATTGTAGGGCGAAGGTGCTTCTACCACGCAGAAGCGTGTGCTGGTTACTAAGGGTCCTGCGTGTACCTGCAAAACAATTTCTCCTTTTGGTCTAGAGACTGCTCCGTTAAACCCATATATCGTGCAAGTGGAAGAATCCATCTGCTCTGCTATCAGTCCCATACGTAGGTATGGTTCGTAAAATAGCACATTTAACGAACTGCCTCCGTCGACGAGGACCTTCGTAACATTCCATCCATGTATTGGGAGGGTGATTACCAGTAGATCGTTGTGCATTTCCACTTCTTAGTTGACATCTTTTGTTGAAAAGGTTAATGGTGTAGCCATCCAGTCCTCCCAAGTGCTAGAAGGTGGTCCTCTTAGCTTGAATACTTCGTAGGCTTCGACCTTCTTTCTGTTTCGAGATAATTTGAGGATATCTTCGAGAATCTCTTCTTGACCTCCGTTGGAGAAGGTGATCATGTTGATGTATTTATCATCCTGGGGTAGTTCAACCCTTTTCTTTGGGATGTCCTCCGTTTATGTTGGCTGCAGTTGTACGTACTCCATGAATTTACCTTCACCAATGAATCTTTGAATCACATTGCGGAGGTGGTAGCATGAATCAGTGGTATGCCCATAGTATTGGTGGTATGCGCAGTACTCCTTAGATTCCTTCGTTCTGTCAGGCTGCTTCCCCTTAGTATTAGGGTAAGGAAAGCCCGGTTTGCTCCCTCCTTGATGAGGATGTGAGAAAAATTTGTGTTCAGCTTCGTGTACACTTTATCTGCAAATTTTTCTCTTCCTTTGCCTCTTTTTCCATCTTCGTGTTTGGATCGCTTGTCTCGAGAGCTAGATCTGCCCCCTGCTTCGTTGTGTCGCTTAGGTATCTCCGGAATTGGTTCCAGAGAGTTGGTCCTTTGCGGAGCTGCTACTGTCTTTGTTTGTGCCCTGGGGTTGTCCTTCTGGATTTCTTCGAGTCTGATGTATTGGTCTTGGACAACTCTGAGCTCGCCTTCAGAATCTAAGGCTTTGTTGTGGAGCTCCACGAAGATGGATGAGGTTCTGTCAAGTTCGTACTTATTTCAGTTTATGCTAATTTCTGGATTGACTTTCCCAATTGCTTGGCATGTCTTTTGCCATCTGTCTGTGCACTGCATCAGTGTTTCGTGGGGTGCGATGGATAAAGCAAATAGACTATCTAACCCAACCTTTGTTGATTTGTTATACATGTACGTCTCCAAGAACACCGTGGACAATTGCTCGAAGGAGTCAATTGAGTTTGCTGGTAAGTTGTCATACCATGCTAATGCTGATCCTGTTAAGCTTGCTGGGAAGTATCTGCAAAGTACTACCTCGTTTTTCTCCCAATGGGCAAGAACACGAGTGTAATATCGTAGGTGTGCTGCGGGATCGGAGGTACCATTGTATATGCTTGGAACGTAGGTACCTGGCATTTCGGAGGGATGGACTCCCTCAAAATGCGAAAGGATAGCAGAGACGTAGTTGCTTCTTGTAGTACCTCTTCCAATCGCGCGCCTGCATGACCAGTTTTTAAGCCTTGGATCTCCTTCCGCATTTTCTCCATTTGTTCCATGATCATGTTCACATTGTGAGCATCTTTAGAAAATGCTTCGTCGCAGTAGCTTTGGGAGGGCTTGTATGTTGAATCTGTCTCGTCTGGATCGTGATGTGCTTTATTTGCTCCTCTAGGTTGAGTCGACTTTGGTGGGTTGGTATCCACCCTTCGTCTTCCTGAGATAACTCCGTTGTCACGCCTCTGTTGCGGGGGATGAGTTTGGGAACCTTCGATCTGTGTGTTTAACATACCTTTGAGGTTCTGATTCTCCTGAGCCATGTTGTGCATGGCATCTTCGTTTTCCTTGTTACGGAGTAACAAAGCTGCTATTTGTGTCGCCATTTGATCTTGATTGTGGGCTCCACCTCCCTGAGGAGTGCTGTCGTCTGGATTTTCGGATTTTTCCACTCCTTCTTCTATAATTGGCGCGTATGGATCTATATTGATTGGAGTTAGGTTTCCCAACCCTCTTCCCCTAGGGGCCATGGTTCTGGACAACCCTGCGTTGGCCGCAGGTGGCTTTATCGTAGTTGCAAGCTTCGGCAACGGCATGTCGTAGATTGGTTGAGCTCCTGATGTTTGCCCCATCCCTTCAACAGGAATAGGTGATTTGTTAGCAACTGTTGTTCTTGCTATTTCACTTTGGCCGTCCTCCGTTTCATTTCTTTGGTTTGCTTGAGATGGATTTTGGGATCTCCCTCTTGTGATAGCTGGTCGTGAGTTTGTTGGTGCATCAGTTGGTTTATGCATACCTTTGGTTCTTGGTAACCTGCGGTGATAGATAAGACGAAAAATTTCAGCCACATCTCCACGCCAAGGCATGCCAACCGTGCCAGCCTTTCCTTCGTGCTGCTGGCTGCCAAAACGAGGGGTTGCAACAATCAACGGCCGCCCTTCCATCTAAGATGCAGATCTTAGCCGTCCAAAGTAACCAGCTAACGCGTGGCAACCTTTGGCCCAACGTCAAGCCCTAATTTTGGTCGCGCCCAAACTATGCCAAAACCCTAGTTCTTGGCTGCGCCTAAACTATGACAAAATCCTAGCTTGGCCACACCTAACCATGTCAAAGCCATGCCGGCCATGCTTTCATGCCGCTGGCTACCAAAAGAAGGGTTGCAATAATCAACGACTACCCTTCCTCTCAAGATACAAAATCTCGACCGTCGAAGGTCACCACCGTGCTGGAAAGTCTCCCAAGATCAACTTGCGAAACAGCAGCAACATGCTACATGTTTTCCACGAAAACACTCGAGGCATCAACACATGTCACAAACTGGGGGATGCTCATTAGGGTATTGGTTTGGCGGTTTACATCGTGCGGCGTACACTACGCCCGTTACAAGATTGTGTCATAAGAACGAGGCGGTTAGTAAATACAAAGGAGTAATGGTGAAACGCTTTCCTTCATTATGGAACATCAATTCCAGGCGTTACCGGTTACCACCTCCTCCCATTTACTCATATGTTTCTATTTCTTACGAGACCAGAGTACGTTTCACTTCGACTTGTATAAATAGGTCTTACCTATTTCCACCGAACAACAAGTTTTGGTCAGGAGCATACAACACTCAGAAATCACTTGTTAGCTTTCCCATCTGTTAGCTTTAACTTTCTGATACAAGTCAAACAACTACTCTTCCAGAATCAACTATTCTGGTCTCAACACTCTCTTCGCTTCCATCCCCAAAACCAACCCTTCTCCTTCACTTTGTGACCGAAGAAAGTATGGGACGGCCATTTCTTGGTTTAGGCCGGATTTGTACAGATTGATCTCTCGAATCTAAAGTACTCCCTTGCAGTACATTGTTTAGGATTTAAGCTCGTTTCTCACCCACAACACACGAAATTACAGAAACCAGCAGAAACTGTTTTCACCCTCAAACACCAACACAATGAATATTCGACTGAGCAACATGGACATTATTCTTTTTATGACTACAGTGTGAATAGTGGTTGGGAACGCCAAACTTTTGAAGGTTATGGTTCATACCACGGTGAGCCCAATTATTATCCACATGTGCATCGGTCGTACGAGCAAGAAGATTATAATACTAGTTGTGACTACTCGTTTTCCCGTAGCCTACATGATGTGTACAGCTCAAAGGATCTGATACTAAGGAGTATCGATACCTCTGTTGAACTGATTAATCTAAGCAATAAATGGTATTTAAGATCATAATAATAACAAAGAACATAAGAGTATTGTAAAATCCTGTAAGTTATCATGAGACACAAGATGTAACGTGGTTCGACATTTGTCTACGTCCACGGGGTAATGAGTGATAGAATCGTATTAAGTATGTGGTGGTTACAAAGATCTTAAATTATTCCCAAAGTAACAAAGAGAACTCAAGTTGAAGTAACTACTTAAGTTCTAAACATTAAAGAGGTATAAGCTTAAGACTAGATCTTCTCTCCTAGATATTGAATGCCCTTAATTTTTTGGTGAAGCTTGGTATTTATAGCCCCTTCTGCTCTTGGTATATCTTTGGTGCCTCTGGGTCCATCGTCTGCTGATATACCTTTCGTACCATTGGTACCTTCGTCCACCGCATGCTTCTCCAGTTGTATCTCGCCACCTCAGCTGACCCACGTTCCTTTGGGAACTGCCCAGCCTCAGTGCGCGTTGTACCTTCGTTCACCGCTTGCTTCCGCCAATCGGGTTCTGACACGCTTCCTCTCTCCACGTGCTTTGACTCATGCGTGTAGATAAGAATTAGAGAATTTAATGCTAATTGGATGTGTCATCTACCTCTGTCCCTTTGCCAGCTGACCCTATGTAGACTAGCCTTTTTCTTCCTTTATCTTGACCGTTCACGTCCTTTCTCTTGGGATGATATAAAGCAAATCTGCGGAGGTATCCCTTGCTACTCAGGCTCCTCTGTCTAGCGAAGGCTATACAGTTTTAGACACGTATGCAGCCACCAAGATCGTGACACGTGCTCTGCAAAATATTGGTATTCACACTAGTTCTTCGTCTTTAGAGGATACAATGAAAACTTTGAAAAGTAGTCCTTGTTATGATCCTTCTCTTCTTATTCCTTCTTTAGAAGAGTCCTCAAGGATTTAGCTGAGTCGACACCAATGTTAGCTGAATCGACATGTAAGTTAGCTGAGGTGAATAACGTAGTTATGGACGAATGGACTGCAACAATGACCGAATCTTCTTTAGAAGATATCCTCACTAGATTAACTCAAAACTTAAATCCAATACTAAGGTAACTTTCTTTGGAAGAGACCCTTGAGAGGATAGCTGAGTCGACACGTAGACTTGAGTTAGAGACGAACGAAAGTATTGCTCGAAATAACTTGAATTGCCAATATAGTGTATCCAATAATACCCTTGAGAATGAAGATAGTTATTCACATAATCAAGATAACGAGGTTAGAATTGGTAACACTACTTGTTTAGATGGGGTTCGATCATTTTCATGTTATTATAATGATGATTATGATGATGATAGTATTGATGAAGAATCTGAATTATGTAGGCATAGTGATCAGGAATTTGTTACCCCGGTTGAGCTTTGTAATGATAATGTTATTTCTAGTACAAATCCAAATAATTTTAAAAATTATTCACCTATTCAAAAGGACGAGGATTTGACTAGAAATACCCCCGTTTTAGACGATGTAGTATTTCCTTTTTACGAAGCCAATGATGGTTTAGAGGAACGAGTTTATTTTGAGTCAAGTGATTTAGAAAAAATAGTCTTCGGCAAAGAAAATGAACTCGTAGACATGAGTGAGGAGGAACCTGACCTAGAAGAATCAATTGACCATTTTCAGGAATCTGATGATCTAGAAATTAAGGAAGTTGTGACTAGTCTTTCTAGAGACACTGAAAACTCTAAGTTTGGGGGGGGGGGGTGATTATTATTCTCCATGTGCTTTAACTCTTAGAAAGGTCTCTCACTTGGGACTTGACATATATGCTTTAACCATTTTACAAGATTATCTTCATACACGTTTTCCCGAACCTCATGATGTCCAGAATGAATCTCAGTTGATAGAAACCCATCCTCTGGTTTATGTGGTTAACCCAGGCTATGATACCAAAATTGACTTTGTTTTCCCACCAAAAACTTTTCTTTCAATTGTAGGAACATATGAGTTACAGATGTGTCGGTTATTAAGTTTTGAGACTAAACCTAATTACTTTAGGAGATTAGGGTTGACACATTTTCTTAAGAATGACCACCACCGTGGTCAACTGTGTGAGTCAAATCTGATTGACTTAGAGGATCCCCAATTATTCAGGTTATTGTTATGTGCTTCTAAGTTCCTAGTTGAGTTTTTTCAGACTCTACAACTTTATCTTCGGGATCTTACCTTTGAGGAAATCCAGTCCAGGAAAACATTTTATCTAAGACCTTTTATAGAACCTGAACTTGAACCACAACCAGATATAGTTGTCTTAATTAAAAAATTAGATAAGGGTATGTTCGGTATCTTCATGGTCGGTTGTAATTTCCTCTTCCTTTGGGTAACACTTTTTCATTCAGATGACCCGCAGTTGTTCATGTTACTTCTTTATGATTCTATGAGGTGACTAAGACTTTCCTAGTCTGGCTGAAGACTCTACACTTAGTACTTGCTGGGAGGTAACCCATGTTTTCGACACTCTCATAATATCCTTCCTCACTTCCTTTAAGTAGTAATAGTTTCTCCTTGTTCATGTTTTTAATTTCACCTTTAGAACATTGAGGACAACGTTAGATTTTAGTATGGGGGAGTGGTTAACTTTTTACTTTTCTTTTTCAGGAATTATCATGCAATTTATGACCAGTTGTGTAGCGGGTCTTTTTCTTTTTTTTGCATGTTATGACCAGTTGTTTAGCGGGTCTAACAAAAAAAATTTATTATGATTGTTAGGGTAATGACCAGCTGTGTAGCGGGTCTTTCTCATTCTTTTTCAATTTTCCTTGATCAACTGTGTAGCGGGTCTAAAAAAAAATTGATATGACCAGTTGTGTAACGGGTCTCTCTCTCTCTCTTATTATTATATGACCAGCTGTGTAGCGGGTCTTCTTCTGTTTTGCTCGAGGACTAGAAAAATGTAAGTGTGGGGGAATTTGATAAGCACGAAAGTGCGATGCTTTTTCACCCATAATTACAATAGCTAGGACTCATTATTTCTCTAACAAACGTGTTTTAGATGTTTTTGGAAGAATAAGCTCTTGTGGAGAATTGGCTCGAAAAAATGTTATCTGCACCCGGAGGAAACGTGTTATTCGGACTCTCACTGTTGGTTAAGGGGCACCTCAACTGATAAGGGGCATCCACCTGATTTCCGCACCCAAGCAGCTGGTTAAGGGGCACCTTCATCTTCTTCGTTTGAATTTCCAGTTTTGGCGAAAAAATGGCAGCAGAACTAGGGTTTCGATTTTGGATGTGTTTGAGTGAGACTAAATGGCCGAATCAAATGGGTTTGTTCCTAGAGCCTAAACAGGGATGGTAATGTGATCTGATTCAGTTAAATTGGGTTGGATAATCACCGATTGATGAAAACATAAAGAACCGAAATTGGCGGGAAAATCTTATTCAAAATTTCAGCACCTGCATATATTTCTGGGTAACTTTTTCACGAGATTCAGTTAGATATTTTCATGGGAATTAGTTGGTACTCACCGGTTTGACCAAGATAGGCTTGGTAATGGGTTTTGTTTCGAGAAAGAAAGGGAAGTACACGTAGATTCAGAGTTTCACGGGATTTCTTCTATCCTTCCTGTGTTTCTATATGCTTGGCCTGTGTTTGGAGAAGTCTTGACTCAATATTAATGAGTTGTTAACGAGTTGGAGCGTGTAAGCATTAGTTGGTAGCATGAAAGATAAAATAAAAGGGATATTCCACGTAAAACATGGAGGAAAATAACCCGAAGATATTCTGTTTTAGTGAAAGGTGATATTTTGGGAAGTTGGCATGTGGTTGTTGCGTGTTTAACGTCATCAGAAACGAGTAATCAACGTATTCAACACAAGTAGACGTGTAAAAATCTCGTGAAGCAGTTATAACAGGAAGATATTCCCGTGAAAATGCAGAGAAGGAAAGAAGAGATTTTGGACATTATTACGTGATATTCTTGAGTCTGGTGAGTATATAAACGATGTATGGGAGTCTGAGAGAAGATATGGAGAGTTTGGGGGATCGAACAGAGGCTCAGAATCGAGTTGCAGACAATCACCATTGCTGCAGGGAAGAAGAAGAGGAAGAACACATAACAATATATATAGACAGTCGCAGAAACCGTTGCCTATACTTTCAAATTCCATATCTTTGTAACAATTTCTGTAACAATTATTTCAAATTCGCAACAGTCTGTTAGTGTTTCTCTGTAACAGTGGGTTCTGTAACAATTATAATTGTTACAAGCACACTGCTTTATACCCTTTCTCCTTGCAAACACCTTTTTGAGCAATGAAAAATTCCTTTGAGTGTGTTTTCACCATGCGGAGCTAGAACCCATCACTGGTACGACGGAGGAAGCTGTTTTTCACCCATGTGCTAATTAAATTAATTCTTTTATAACAATTTGCATAGAATTTAATTGTTTTATGATTTCTATTAATTATTTGTTATTTTGTCTGATGTCGCATGCTTATTTTAATTACTTTTGATGTGTCATGCTCACAACTTACAACTAATGTTTTATGAAATTTACTTTGGCAAAAATAGAGTTATTATTTTATTTGTTTTGGGCTATAAATGTCTAGAATTAATTTCTGAACCCCATGAACATGAAAAAACAGTGAAATCCTAAGTCCCAATAAATTCTTCATGTTGTGACATATTTTGTATAAATTTTCTTTATTTCTAGCATTTTCGTTTATTAATTCTTAAAATCAATCTCATCAAGTCCGAGTGAACGACAACCTTTCTTACCACTATCTAAAATTCGATCATAAACCGCAAATGCAGAAAAAACCTGGGATCTAGTCCAGATTGAACACCACATTGTATTAAGCCGCTACAGACTCTATCCTACTACAAGTTACTTTGGACTGGAATGTAGTTGAGCCTGTTAGAGCACTGCTCAATCGAACTCGCAAGTTTTGCTATCTCAAGCTTGTTTGTCAATGTTAGTGATCAAAACTATGAGTCTTGATTTCTAGTCTACTTATAGATGTCTCGGACAAGGATAGATTGCGTAGTTGAGCATTAGACTTCACGACGTTCATCATTGAAGACGAAAAACTACTAAGGAGAGCTTGTGGAACTTCATCATAAAAAAGGTATGTGGAGACTGAAACTCATCTATCACTTGGAAAGCCAATTTCTACTCTATCTCCTATATTGAGATATAAGTCGTGTTACGATATAGATTTCTATTATACATATTTGAGATTTCGAGCTGAGTTTAACTCGCTTACATATTTCTCGAGAATATGTGTTGGCAAGCTTTCGCTTCAACTAAGTTCATCTTATATTCTTGACGAAAGTCAAAAAATGATCATGTGAAAATTGCTGAGTAACATCTTACATGGTTTGTGTGATACAATTATTTGGTGTAGACTTGGAATGTTTCGTTATGATTATTTCAATATCTTGAAAATTTCTTTGATGCTAATAGTGTGTGAAAACGACTATTGTCATCCTCTAAGAAAGTTTCAATGATTGAAATAAGAGTTTAGAACACTTAACCATTATTGGATTGTGACATGTTGTGTACTCTTGCACATATGTTGTCCATGTCCGGGAACCATAGTATGCGTACCCGTATGCGTACCTGTTGGTTTGAGAAGTCCGAGAACCTAAGTATGCGTACCTGTATGTGTACTGGCGTAAGGTTCATGTCCGAGATTTTCAGCTGGGATTGGTGGTATGCGTACCCATTCGCGTACTGGCGAAACCCAATTTCAGTCCAGGTATTTCAAGTATGCGTACCCGTTTGCATACTTGAAGGTTAAAAATCTAAAATCGGTTGTGTACATGAACTAATACATTTATATATTAAGGAATGCATTCTTTGCAAACCGTGGCTATAATGTTCATAAATTGGTTCGAGTGAATGAAACCGATTTTGCTTCGATTGTGTTCTTGTATACTTCTATGAGAATGTAGTAATTGAACAAATATTTAACTAGTTTCATTTGAGTCATTTGAACTAGTTATGGTTAATATTAACAAGGTTGATATGAGAGTCTTCATATGGCTAACCTTGGTTAACTATTTATGAGACAACATGGTGTACACCTTTAGGTACGGCTGCATAAACCTAAATGAAGGCACATTTCATTTGTGTGTAACAAGCTAAGTTCGATCTAACGGTTGAAAGATATTAGCTTGAATCTAATCAGGTTTTCATCTAACGGTGAATATTAAATGCTTTGTTACCAAGGTAACTTAGATTGCAAACCCTGATTTGAAAACTATATAAAGGAGAACTCTAGCAACTAGGAAACCTAATCCCCACACCTCTTGTGTGATACTAGTTGTATAAGGTAGAGCCGATTCTTCTTTAACCTTATGTTTTTTACGAAACCCTGTAGGTTAACGACTTAAATACTTCATTGGGATAGTGAAGCAAGACCCAACTATTTTCTCTGTAGTTGCGCGATCTGAACTTGCATCTTCTATCGTGTTTGAGTACTATATTCTTTAAGATTGGCTCGAGATTTATTCTCCGATAGGCAAGATAAAAAGTAGTCACAAACATCTTCGTCTCATCGTTTGTGATTCCACAAGATATTGTTTCGCTACCATACGATTAAGATTATTGTGAGGTGATTGATATTTCTAGGTTGGTCTTCGGAAATATAAGTCTGGTATATCAATTAGTTTATGTTCACCTTGATTTATCAAAAGACGGAACAAAACTCGTGGGTATTTCTGTGGGAGATAGATTTATCTATTCCTACATACTTTTCTGTGTGAGACAGATTTGTTTATCAAGTCTTCGATTTTGGGTCGTAGCAACTCTTGGTTGTGGGTGAGATCAGCTAAGGGAATTGAGTGCGTAGTATCCTGTTGGGATCAGAGACGTAAGGAGCGCAACTGTACCTTGAATCAGTGTGAGATTGATTAGGGTTCAACAACAGTCCAGTCCCAAGTTCATTGGTACTAGGCTAGTGTCTGTAGCGGTTTAATATAGTGTGGTGTTCAAATCTGGACTAGGTCCCGGGGTTTTTCTGCATTTGCGGTTTTCCTCGTTAACAAAATTCTGGTGTTTGTGTTATTTCTTTTTCGCATTATATTTTGTTATATAATTGAAATATCGCAGGTTGTGCGTTAAATCGATCAATTGGTAAATCCAACCTTTGGTTGTTGATTGAAATTGATTGATCCTTAAACATTGGTCTTTGGTACAGTTCAAGTTATTTCTCTTATATTCAATCAGGCTCGCAAATTCCTATTTTCTGATTGCAGATTGAATTGAGAGATAGAGATAAAAAAACTCTTTGATATACTTTTCTCTAGATTGAGTCTAACTGTCTAGTTGATTCTCTTGAAAGTATATTGGAGTTTGTCTATTCAGATTTGCTGGGTGTGGTTGTTGTACCCCCGCTTTTTCAATTGGTATCAGAGCAGGCAAACACGTTAAAGACCTCATAAGTCTATGTTTGTAGCAATCTGATTATTATGGACGAGTCTATCTCTAATAACGTACCAGGTCATAAGTTACGAGATGATTTTCAAAGCTTGAATTCACCTGAGAGAACTGTCACATGTAAGTCAATATCTAAACATTCTCTGAATGTTGAAACCGTTGATTGGGAAACACACTTAGAAGAACAGTTGGATGAACTTTCTGATGAAGGTGATTCAGATATTGATAAAGATGTTGATGAGGAAGTCTCAGAGTATGTTAAGTTTTTGGATTCGTTGAAAATGAAGAAGATCATAACTTCTCATGTCACACCTCTTATGACTCCTCTTTGTCGAGAAAACAAGAAATTGAAAAGGATTTTCTTTATGGTTGGAATCGCTCTTGCGAATCGATCCTCAAAGATACCGAGAAAAACCTGAGTGGAAAGTCACTTAAATGTGACAATGTTTATCAAAAATGCTTCTTGTTAGAAAAGAAACTTGCAAAAACTGAAGCAAGGATTAACTCTCAGTAAGCAAGTTTTGATGACAGAGAAAGCGCTTTTCTCGCCGGAGAAAAACGCCTTGAAGCTGATTTAGATGCTGCTCTTGATAAAATCAAGATGTTGGAAGATGACTTGCAAAAGTTCAATACTAGTTCAAGCGAATTGACCATTATGTTAGGAGCAAGTAAAACATCGTCGTGATACACGAGGATGGGGCTATAAGGGAATAAATGCTCCAAGTACTAGCAAAGAGGTAAAATTTGTCAAGGCTAGTGATTCTTCTCAACAAAAGGTTTCCACTGATGGAAAAAGTAAAATTCCTTCACCCGCAGTTGAGGTTCAAATGAGCAAAGTATATCAACCTCCAAAGTTTGCACACATGGATCGAGGTAAGAACATTCCTTATGTTTGCCACTATTACGGAAATAAAGGTCACCTGGAAAGGAGATGTCGTTTCCGTATAAGGAATGAGAAACTTCATGATGTTCTTGTTTGGGCATCACAAGAAGTTGTGAAACCAAGATCATATGTTAAGACTAATCCCCTTAACGTTACAGGTTGTAACTGTCCAACCTTTAAGCGAAGGAATCAGTGTTGTAATAAACCTAGACTTGCCTATAAACGTCATACGAATCCTTTTCACAATCGTAATGGTTATCAAAAGGATAACTTCGTAAAGACGAAGACAAGATCTGATGCTCCCAATTGGATAAAGACTAACTTGCAAAAGAATAGTCAATCCAATTCTCTTTCGAGAATTCTAGAAGAGAGTAATGGGAAGAAGGTCCTGGTTGTTCCTAAACGCAGTCAGAATTGGATACCAAAGAAAGTCAATGATGTTTTGAGTGTGAAAAGGAATGATCTCCCAGAAAATTCCATGACTATGGAGAAAGCAGTATCCATGATGTTGGAACTTAAAAAGTTCTTTGGAAAGATGGATTTGGATGTGAAAGGTTCTAAAAACGATCTCTTTCATCATAATCCAAAAGTGAAACAGAATAAGCCAAAAGCTATAGATGGTGAAAAATCCATAGTTGTGGAAAAGTATGTTTCAGTCACTTGTGGTGAGCAAGACCTTGTTCACCTCAACACAACTTGATTGTGTTTTAAGTGCATCCTCACCAAGAAATGCCCTGCTATGTATACGGTGAGGGAAGCACGAGAATTGGGACGCACGGATTATGTTCGGTAAGGCTGTAGAATTCGATTGGATTCTTCTAAAAAGGTATGTCTATAAACTTGAGAAAGATTTCTGTTTTTATTTGCTTAAAGTACTTTTAATAATCCATGTACCCTGCTTATAGTTCATTTCTACCTAACTTGATATGTGTTTAAGGTTCTTAAATGTTTAGGTTTGAAAATAGTAGTTCGGGATGTTTGGACTTGATGGTACACATACCAGGTATGCATACCATCATTTAAAATCAAAATCCAGGGATTTTAGTACGCATACCCATTTTCATACTGCTCCAGGTCATGAAAATTCGTTTGCAAACCGGTATGCATACTTTCTAGTAGACGTCGATATTCGGTATACTTGTTTTGGCCGCAACTTCTTCTTCCTAACTAGGAATGACCTCATTTTTTTTTGCATTATATTCCTCTTTGAATTCTCTTCAAAATAGAGATGAGAATTGTTGAATTTGGATGAGTTAATATTGGTCTTTGTACCAACTCTTGTTTTTGAGTGTTTTGCTCCGTTTCGTTGCACTTGTTCCACTTCTCTTGGACTTGAGCACTTGGATTCTTGGAGTACTTCTCTTCTAAGATTATTTGTAGATTTTGGAAGATGATTTTGCAGTATTGATATTTATGGTTTTATATATTGCAACTTGTTATCGATATGTTGTTTACGTCCGTGAACCTTGACTGTCCCATACTTGTTCAAAAGTTAAATCTATTATATGTCGGTATGAAAGTATTGGTAAAAGATAGAATGAACTTTTGACTGCAAAAGTTAAGCCTTTTATGTCATTATGCAAATATTTACGGAAGAAAGGATGAACTTTTGTTTACAAAGATTAAGTCTATTATATGTCATTGTGCAAATAGTGATGAAAAATAGAATGAATCTTTGATTATTCCGCAGTATTGGTTCCTTGATCCACATCTTTGTGTACATACTGTGTTGCTCTGTAAGTTCTCTTATGTTGAGCATGTACAATTGAATTGATCATTTTCCTTGTGGTTAATTCATGTTTCAAATTAATGTGAAACATGTTTCAAATTCCTTGTGGCCAATTGATATTTTTGGGTACAAATTCATGTTTCATGTGATTTGTTAATGTCCAAAGAAATCCTTCTTTTCTTGTAAAAATAAGGTCGCTCTTGTTGTTCTTTAGGGAATGACATTTTATGGGGGAGAGTTCTTAATTGAATTTGTGATTAATTGCCAAATCTTTATGGGGAGTGCGGTTGTGGAATATTATAGGGGTTATCTTGTATTTTTATAAACTCCTTGATGAATGCGTTTAGTTTCGGCTATATGATGGCATCTAAACAAGTTGATATGTTGTTCACTTTTGATCATGAAGTATCTCCATGGAAATTTCATGAGGATCCCACTAATTTTCGTACCTTTGCCAATTTTTATTGACAAAAAGGCGGAGAATTAATGTGTAGTTCACACTACAAATACATATGGTTTACGGATCATTATGTAGGGGGAGTGGTTTTCGTTGTGAGATGAAGTATTGACTAAGGGGGAGTGAGACATATCACCGTAGTATTGTTGTCAAAGTTGTGATACAGTTGAACTTTGATGTTGTATAATGATACTATGACATTGTATAACAATGATTGAGAGCAACTGTTTTCTCATTGTTATAGCTACGATCTTCAACAACTATGATCCTGAGTTGAACACATTTGGAATCATTGGAGTACTTGAAAGTGACGAAGATTTCGAGTAATGTTGAAGAACCAAGGAGATCAAGCATTTGGATGAGAAGCTACAAAGTTTATTTATTTTGTATCCATATGTATTGATAGTTTTGTCACTAAAATTGACAAAGGGGGAGATTGTTAGAGCACTGCTCGGTCGAACTCGCAAGCATTGCTATCTCAAGCTTGTTTGTCAATGTTAGTGATCACTTGGAAAGTCTATTTCTACTTTATCTCCTATATTGAGACATAAATCGTGTTACGAAATAGATTGCTATTATACACATTTGAGATTTCGAGCTGAGTTTAACTCGCTTACATATTTCTCGGAATATGTGCTGGCAAGCTTTCGCTTCAACCAAATTCATCTTATATTCTTGACGAAAGTCAAAAGATGATAATGTGAAAATTGTCGAGTAACATCTTACATGGTTTGTGTGATACAATCATTTGGTGTAGACTTGGAATGTTTCGTTATGATTATTTTAATATCTTGAAAAATTCTTTGATGCTAATAGTGTGTGAAAACGGCTATTGTCATCCTCTAAGAAAGTTTCAATGATTGAAATAAGAGTTTAGAACACTTAACCATTATTGGATTGTGACATGTTGTGTACTCTTGCACATATGTTGTCCATGTCCGGGAACCATAGTATGCGTACCCGTATGCGTACCTGTTGGTTTGAGAAGTCCGAGAACCTAAGTACGCGTACCCGTATGTGTACTGGCGTAAGGTTCATGTCCGAGATTTTCAGCTGGGATTGGTGGTATGCGTACCCGTTCACGTACTGGCGAAACCCAATTTTAGTCCGGGTTTTCAAGTATGCGTCCCCGTTTGCATACTTGAAGGTTAAAGTTCTAAAATCGGTTGTGTACATGAACTAATACATTTATATATTAAGGAATGCATTCTTTGCAAACCTTGGCTATATTGTTCATGAATTGATTTGAGTGAATGAAACCGATTTTGCTTTGATTGTGTTCTTGTATACTTCTATGAGAATATAGCAATTGAACAACTCTTTAACTAGTTTTATTTGAGTCATTTGAACTAGTTATGATTAAGATGAACAAGGTTGATATGAGAGTGTTCATATAGATAACCTTGGTTAACTATTGTTGAGCCAACATGGTGTACACGTTTAGGTACAGCTACATAAACCTAAATGAAGGTACATTTCATTTGTGTGTAACAAGCTAAGTTCGATCTGACGGTTGAAAGATATTAGCTTGAATCTAATCAGGTTTTCATCTAACGATGAATATTGAATGATTTGTTATCAAGGTAACTTAGATTGCAAACCCTGATTTGAAAACTATATAAAGGAGAACTATAGAAAATGTGAAACCTAATGCCCACACCTCCTGTGTGATACTAGTTGCATAAGCTAGAGTCGATTCTCCTTTAACCTTAGGTTTTTCACGAAACTCTGTAGGTTAACGACTTAAAGACTTCATCGGGATTGTGAAGCCAGACCCAATTATTTTCTCTGTAGTTGCGCGATATGATCTTGCATCTTCTATCGTGTTTGAGTATTATCTTCTTTAAGATTGGCTCGAGATTTATTCTCCGACAGGAAAGATAAAAAGTAGTCACATACATCTTCGTCTCATCGTTTGTGATTCCACAATATCTTGTTTCGTTACCATACGATTAAGATTATTGTCAGTGATTGATATTTCTAGGTTGTTCTTCGGGAACATAAGTCTGGTATATCAATTGGTTCATGTTCACCTTGATTTATCAAAAGACAGAATAAAAACCGAATAAAGAATAGACATATATGTGGGAGAAAAATTCGTTTATAGGTCTTCGACTTTGGGTCGTAGCAACTCTTAGTTGTGGGTGAGATCAGTTAAGGGAATCAAGTACGAAGAATCCGATGTGGTTCTAGAGGCGTAAAACGTTTATTAATGTTTTCCATAAAGTGAAGGACCGTATCATCTATCAAGAATGTCACAAGTTTGATATTAATCTGGTTCATAAAGTTTGTTATACCCACCAACTGCCTTAATAACTATGACACGAGAAAAGGTCAAATTAATATTATCTACTTCAACTTATTGATCAACTTATATAGCAACTAACCCAATTAATTCTGTAGACTATAGTATTATATTTCGTATCAAATTATACATATTATTTATAAATGCCAGTTGAAGTTTATCTAACAACGTCATTTCGGTGCTCAAAATCAAAGCCACTTGAATGAAGTTTATCTAACAATGTCATTTCGGTGCTCAAAATTAAAGCCACTTGAAAGTGTAACAATACACAAAAACGACAAACATTTAGTATGTTTTTTCAAATTAAGAGAAAAGCTTAATTTATGACAAACAAGTTTCAATAACACAAAATTGGTTAAAAGACCAAAATCAACAATTTTTGGGTAAAATGGACAGTTAGATTTTGATACTGTTTAAATGGCCAAAAATGTAAAAATAGACAGGATGTAACCAATTTCATCGTGACTTTTTTCAAATATTTTTTCATATTTTTAATTTAAACAGGATGTATCCAGTTTTATCCTTGTTATTTTTTAAATTTAAGCTACTATTTTTTTTTTGCCATTTTACCCAAACTTTTTTTTAACCGTCCATTTGAACCGTGATTTAAAAATATTTGGACAAATGACCCATTTCAGTTTCAATAATGTTTACACAAAAATCATGTCCGTGATATATGAAAGTCTTCCAACTAAGAAAAAAAAGACCAAGATTAGTTGTAACAATATATTGAAAGCACCTAAACTAGAACTCCATGAAAAAAAAAGGCAGATTTAATGCCCTGAATAAGTTCATCGCTAGGTTTTTGTCTACTCCCATATGCTCTTTCCAAATTGATTATCAACAAAAATGAGAAACAGAACGGATATATTAGTTCTAAATGACTGATATGACTGAAATATATAAACCGTCCCGATGCTCTGATACAGTAGTCAAACACTGAGTACTACCATGCTTGGTCTGAATGTGTAATTGGCCTGGTTTTTTTTCTTTAATAAGTAAAACTTATTCCTTGGAAAAAAACAAAAGAAAAATTAAGATACGGTGTACATGTAGTGGCCTTGGAAGAACTAATGAGGATATACGTACATAATTAAAAGTGTGGAAGAAAAAGAAATCAGTGTATGTACGCGATAACGATGATTTGTCCTAACGTTTTGGCGATAAGATACCCAAAATAGCAAGTATGACCACGTTAATTAGACTAATATATAATATGGTAACAAAGACTTGATAAGTAACTAATAGTTGCGCAACCTAAAGTTGGTGATGGTTGTATTAAAGACATTGATCATCGAGTCACTACCTCTAGATCTCTTCTCTCTTTACAACTCTTAACAAGTTGAAGTTTATCTATATATATATATATACATCTTAAGATCACTCTAATCAAGCCAACACTAAACGACTCTTTCTCTCTCTCACACACACTCACTCCCTCTCTCTCATGGAAGATCATGTAATGATAATATTCGTACTACCATTTGTGTTTTCTCTAGTGTTTTTACTCTGGAAGAAGTTGGTTGAGAAATGGAGAGGTCAAGCTTGTTATATATTGGATTATGAATGTTACAAACCAACCGATGATAGAAAACTTGATACACACTTCTGTGGAAATCTCGTAATGAGAAACGAGACTTTGGGTCTTCCGGAATACAAATTCCTTTTAAAAGCCATTGTCAGCTCAGGCATTGGTGAAGAAACTTATGGACCTAGAAACATCATCGCAGGTCATGAGAATACTCCAACTCTCAAAGATAGTCTCGTTGAAGTAGAAGAATTCTTTTACGATACTCTCGATAAGCTTTTCGCGAGATCGAATGTTTCTCCAAAAGACATTGATATCCTGGTCGTTAATATCTCCATGTTTGCTACTTCTCCTTCTTTAACTGCAAGGATAGTTAACCGTTACAAAATGAGAGAAGACGTTCAAGTGTTTAATTTGTCAGGCATGGGCTGCAGTGCTAGCTTGATATCAATCGACCTTGTTCGAAACATCTTCAGAGTTCGTAAGAAAAGATTGGCGATCGTCGTTACCTCCGAATCTATAGGCCCCAACTGGTATTCAGGAAACGCCAAGTCCATGATTCTTGCAAACTGTCTATTTAGATCAGGTGGGTGTGCTATTCTTTTATCAAATAATCCACGTTTAAAACATAAAGCCATGTTTGAATTGAAATGTCTAGTTAGGACTCACTTAGGTTCAAGTGATGAAGCTTATGAATGTTGCATGCAAAAAGAGGATGAACTTGAAAGACCAGGATTTCATCTAGGCAAAAACTTACCCAAAGCTGCGACTAGAGCATTCATAGAAAACTTAAGGGAACTAGGACCTAAAATATTACCATTACCGGAGTTAATCCGTTACGTTCTAGTATCAAACCTTCGTCGGTACGTGACATCAAAACAAAGTGGTGGCGGTGTTGGTAGTAGTGTGAATTTTAAGACTGCCGTCGATCATTTTTGCCTTCACACCGGTGGAAAGGCGGTTATTGAGGGAGTTGGAAAGAGCCTGGGGTTGGCAGAAGACGACATAGAACCGGCTAGGATGACACTACATAGATTTGGTAATACATCAGCCAGTAGTCTCTGGTATGTCTTAGGGTATATGGAAGCAAAAAAGAGACTTAAAAAGGGAGATAGGATTTTGATGATAAGCTTTGGTGCTGGTTTTAAGTGCAACAGTTGTCACTGGGAGGTCTTAAGAGATTTGGATGATCCAAATGTTTGGCAAGATTGTATTGCTAGTTACCCTCGAAGTAACTTAAGTAACCCTTTTATGGAGAAGTATAGTTGGATTAATGAAGCTGATCCAAACACAAGTACAGATGAATTGATAAAGAAGATGAAATCACAGTTTTTGAGTGACTCTCACACTTGTTAATGGTGTTTCTTTACGTTTATATTACTTTCATTAATTAATTGGTTTATATTTGATTTGTTATTATGTAATTATAACATTGACTACATATTGTAGTCAATTACATATATGTTGTTTTTAAGTCATCTGTTTGTCACTTAAATACACAGATTAAAACGTTTTTCGTTGTAACTTGTTTATTAATGGATATACTATGAACGAATAATGTTGTGTTTGTTCTTTGTTTCAATTAATCCTCCTCCGATAGCTAGCTAGCTAGCTAGGGGCAGACAGACCCACAAGAGCTAGCCTGTTCACATTTAAAATAGTACTACCTGCTACTAATTAATACTGAGTTGAGCTACATTCATGAAATATCAGTATTTGACAGTTCATCTATGCACGGCAATTGGTTTTATGAAGAGAAAGACATTTCTAAATGTAGCAAGATAGGTACAAATAGTTACAACTACCTGATATTTGTAATTAATTTTGCTTTACAACCTTTACTTTTTTTTTATAAGAAAAGGAGTCACAGCGTCTAGAAAGACAGCCCACTCGTGGTTACATCCAGGGTATTGTCTGTGTTAGCTCTAGTAACAGGGTTATCCCTCAAAATAAAGTTAACGTTATTACAGTAATCCTCGACTTGATCTGTCTGCTCTGCTGGTTCCAGTGGTAAAGTCCTTGAAGTTTCTGGTTCCCAAGCATTGACCTGTTAAGGACACAACAACAAGGGAGTAGTTAGTATAAGGTTGAGCATCACTAGTAGCCTGGTACATATCAGCTGGATCAATGTGCATGCTAATAGCGATTCCAAATTTATCAGTTGTGTGTCTTTGTTGGTTGTAGTTCTCAGGAGGAGAATTAGAGTTGTTAGACTGATAGTAAAGATTATTGATAATATGCCCTGGCTTATGATGAATTCTTGAGTGACTGCATAAGTGCTGAATTATTTCTTTAGCAGTAACAGAGGCAATAGGAGAGATTTTCCTAAAGACCCAGTCACATCTGGCTTTCCAGATGAACCAGCAGATAGTGGCATAAGTTTCATTCCAGCTGGCATTAACATTATCAGCCTGGAACCAGTTGTTGAGCCACTTATGAAAGGAGTTGAAGGAGGAGAAGAGATTATGATGAGCTCCAAAAATATGCCTCCAAACTTCAGAAGCAGCAGGGCAGGATAATAGGACATGTGTTATATCTTCAGCTCCATTCTTGCAGTAAGTGCAAATTGTATCAATGTAACTCAGGATGCTATCTGTCTTAGCATTAGTTGGGAGAATGCCATGGCCACATTTCTAGATGAATAGATGTATAGCAGGATTAGTATCAAGTCCCCAGATTTGATTCCAAGGGGCTATTTGAGTATCCTTAGCATATTTGTCTTGTATCTGTTTATCATAGAGAGACTTGACATAGAACTTGTTGTTAGAGGTGAGAGACCATCTGATATCATCCTGCTCATTTGGGAAGTGGGGTGTTTGAAGAATAAGATTTTGGATATCAGGTATGAACCATTGGTTTAAGATGCTGGTGTCCCATTCCCCATAGGTGTTGAATAGTTGGTTAACTGTTCTGAGATTTTCTGGGCAGAGGATAGGTTTTTGAAGTCTTCCAGAGTTATTGGGAATCCACCTGTCATCCCATATGTGGATTTGCATTCCATTTCCAACCTTCCAAATGTAGAACTGTTGGATTAGAGCTATGCCTTCCAAAATTCCTTTCCAGATCCAAGAGTCAGTGTTCTTTGGTTTTGTGTCTAATCTTATAACTTCAGTGTTGGAGTAGTGGGAGGCCTTCATAGTGCTGCTCCATAATGAATCTGGTTCTGAGATTAGTCTCCAGGCAATCTTTGTGAGCATAGCCATGTTGAAGAGTTCCATATTTTTGAATCCCAGACCACCCAATTCTTTAGGTTTATTTACTGCTTCCCAAGCAAAATAGTAGACTCCTTTGGATTTGTCTTGTTCTTTGTTCCAGAAGAAGTATCTTTGAATGGCATTGATCTCATTGCAACTAGTTTTTGGGATTTTGAAACAGTTCATCTGGTAGATACTAGATGTGGAAGTCACTGATTGGATCATTGTCATTTTCCCAGCAGTTGAGAGATTTGTCTTCCATCCAGCAAATCAGAACTTGAGTTTGTCAACACAAGGCTTGAAGGCTTGTATCTTGCTCTTAGTGGTGAAAAGAGGGGATCCCAGATATTTGTCTGATGTGTTAATCCTTTGAACTTTCATAGTATTACTGATACTGTCAGCTAAATCAGGAGCAGTGTTCTTGCTGAAGAAGATGCCATATTTTGAGAAATTAATTAGCTGGCCTGAAGATTGACCAAATTCTTTAAAGATCTGTATAAGATTATTGCATTCCTGTAAATTAGCTTTGCAGAATATCATGCAGTCATCAGCAAAGAGAAGGTGGTTGATTGCTGGAGCATCCTTTCATATTTTGATTCCATGGATTTGTTGTTGGGTTTCAGCATGAGTCAGGTATCTGGAGAGGGCTTTCATGCAGAAGAGAAAAAGATAAGGGGATAGGGGATCCCCTTGTCTTAGGCCTCTAGAGGGTTTGAAAAACTTGCCTGGAGATCCATTAACAAGAACAGCCATGCTTGTGGTGGAAATGCATTGGTGTATTAGATTGAACCACTGAGAACTGAATCCCATTTGGGACAGAACTTGAAGGAGAAAATCCCAGTTGACTCTGTCAAAGGCTTTTGCCATGTCTATTTTTATGCCTACTGTGCCATTACTCCCTTTTTTCCCTCTTCTGGTATTCATGTGGTGGATAATTTCATAGGCTATGGCTATGTTGTCAGATATTTTTCTTCCATGTATGAAGGAAGATTGAAATGGAGATATGATTTTAGGTAGCAGGGGTTTTAGTCTTTGAGCAATGAGTTTAGATATGATTTTGTAGGTGGTGTTGCACAGAGAGATGGGTCTGAATTGAGCTGGAGTGGTAGGCTTATCAGTTTTGGGAATGAGAGATATGAAAGTGGAGTTCATTTCTTTGAGGATATGTCCATAGGTAAAGAAATTTTCAACCATGTGAATGATGTCTTCTCCCACAATATCCCAGTTGGCTTGAAAAATTTTTTTGGGGAACCCATTGGGACCTGGGGCTTTGTCTCCAGCCATGCTAAAGAGAATGTTTTTAATTTCCAGAGGTTCAGCTGTTCTGAGAAGATTCTGGTTCTCTTGTAAAGTAATGGTAGTGGGGATAAGCTTTATAATGAATGGATTAATGGTTATGGTTTCAGCAGTAGCCATATTAGCAAAGTGATTAGTGAAGGTCTTGGTGATTTCAGCATTGTCTTGGATCCAGGTGCCATCTTCTTTTTGTATGGAGTCAATCTTGTTCCTTCTGTATCTTTTCTTAATAGCAATGTGGAAGTATCCAGTGTTTCTATCCCCTAGCTTGATATTGCCATAAACTTCTTTGTTCCACTGCTTCAGTCTGACTTTTATATCTCTAAGTTTCCTGGCTATTTTAATGGATAGAGATCCTTTATGAACTGTATTCCAGCATTCAACTATAATACTCTTGCAGTCTTCATGGTTGATCCAGGGGCCAAAGAATTTGAAGGGTATTTGACCTAGTTTCCAATTGGGATTGGTATTGATGATGATTAGGTTGTGATCAGAACCTATGGCAGTGAGGTTTGAAATAGTGGTGTTGGGTTGAATATCTAACCAAGCTTCATTAGGTAGACCTATGTCTAATCTTTGCTCAGTGAGATGAGGACCAGTTCTTTTGTTAGTCCAGGTGAAAGGGCATTCAGTATAGCTCAAATCAGAGAAATGAGCTTCTTCAATCTTTCTTAAGAATATATCAGCTTCAGCTTGATTAATAGGATGTTGGCTGAATTTCTCATGTTCATGAAGCACAAAATTACAGTCACCCATGATCAACCAAGGTAGAGAGTTAGTAGCACATGTATTTTCAATCATATTCCAAGAGTGTAACTTACCATTAGTAGTAAAGGGACTGCCATAGTAGCCAGTAAAAAGCCAAGGTTCTCCATGCAAAGGTTTAATGGTGGCATTAATGTGATGGTCAGAGAAATCCTCAATTGTGATATCTAAGATGGTTTTCCAAGCAAGAACTAGACCTCCAGCAGTTTTGGCTTTGCCCTTTGGTTCAACAAACCAGAAATTAGTGACTCCTATATTTCCTAGGATTTTCTTAAGATTTCTAGATTGTTGTTTAGTCTCAGAGAGGAAGATGATCTCAGGGTTATGTTTATTTAGCATGCTTTCTAGGTATCTAATAGTATCTGCTTGTCCTAAGCCCTGGCAGTTCCAAGCTATGATCGAGTAGAATTGCCAAAAAATAGGATATGGTAGGATATGCGAAAATGATGATTTTGTATCCTAGGATTAAATGCAGTTTCCCAGTATTGTAATCGACGTTAATTCATAGATCAATTTTCATAAACAGGCTGATATATATGGTAATTTGGACAGGAGTTTGTTGTGAGTTACCTATTGATGTTAGGTGGATTATCTCCCTCCAGATTACTAGTAGTAGTGTTCGACAGTTGTTCCTCATCCATTGGGGTATGTTGGTTGTTGCTCCTCTTAGATGATTGGTGCCCATTCCACTGCATAGCTTGATACTCAAATTGGCTGGATAGGTTGTACAATTTACGCTTAGGATCAACCAGCTGAGGGTGTTGTTCGGCATCAACAACTTTTAGTTTCAACTCACTTCGTCTCCTCTCCCATAAAATTTTTTTCTAGTTGTTATGGTCTTCCATCATCTGTTTTTGTATATCAGCTAAAGTAGGAAGGTTTTGGAGCACATTATTTGGAGAAATGATAGCGTTTGGCTGTTGAAAGTTGGTATTGGTTTTAGGGAAAATGGTTGTGGGATCCATAATTTCCTCTAATTCATGGGAAATGGGTACTGTAATGTAACTCTTTCTTGCTGCAGCCTTGATGTTGTTTTTCTTTTTCTTCTGAGATTCTTTGTTTCTGTAATTCTCCACCAGTTTCTTATGTCTTTTTTGACATGCAATGGCTTCAGGGTTGGTAGTGGGGATGACTCCAGTGGTTGGTTTATCTAGACCAGCTTGAAATATTAGATGTTGTGGCGATCCATCCAGTTCTTCACAATGGTTTCTAAGAAGAGTCTTCTGTTGAGCTTCCCTCATCTTAAAAAAAATTCTTCCGCTCCAGCTTTATCAGTGTAGTAGTGGATTGTGGGTGGTTTTTTGGGGCTAGTTGGTGGAGTGATAGTTTTGTTGGAGGACGTTGGAGTGGTGGGTGTTGATGGAAACTTGTTTATGGAGGTGGATGTATACTATTTGACTGGAGTTTTCTGAGTTTTTTCTTCTTCTTCAATGCACAGTGGACCAGGGTGATCAATAATTCTGCAGACTTTACAGAAAGCGATACCATTTAGAGCATATGCTAATTCAATCCAGTGAGAGGTGTTATCATCCTCATATGCATCAACGCCATATTTTAGAGATTTAGTAACATTTATAGTGATCCGGACTTCAAGATTTTTCTCATCATCGTCTCTTCCATAAGCTTTCTTAGATGCTTGGTAGATTCCGGCTGGTCCAATGAGATGTTTATGTCTGGAATGCTGTGAGTTGGAATTCGCTTGACCAGTGCCCAAATGCAGACTTTGTAGAAATTAGCTCCATCAATGTAGTCTGGTCCTGAATATGGCACTTCAGTGAGAACTATGAGCTTTTCAAATATTCCTCTTGTTCCCCCTTTCCTGAAAACCTTGTAGTCTTCAATACTAGTCAGCCTAATTTGGTAGTAGTTTCTTCTTTTCTTCCAGAGGGGAACTTCAGCATTCCTGTGTAATTCCCAGTTGTTGTTGATGAATCTTATTATTTTTCTTGTTTCATAAGAGATTTTGCTGCAATATCTTCCAATGAAAACCCATTTCCAATCTATCTTCTTCTTAGGTAGGATATTATCTTGGTTGACAAAAACTTTTGGGAATAGGTCTTATGGGATAGTTAGTGATGAGTTCATTTGTTTCACAAGGTTGTCTATATTTTCTGAATTTTTCGTTCCTGAAGAAGATGCCATGAAAGTATGGAAGTTGGTTTTAGTGTGGAGGTGTTTGTGGAGGAGGTGTATATGAAAGGAGGTTTCAATTTTGGGGGAAGAGGTTGTATTATTCTGATACACTTTAATTTGAAATTTGAATTGTTGGGTGGCAGTCTTCAGATAGTACAAGTTGTTTTTACTTTGGAGTGAAACAAAATGTAGAGGAAGGTGCCAAGAAATACTAGTGCTATAGGATAGATACCAAGCATAATTCCATGGTTTCCAGCTAATAGGGTCTTTATCAGAGTTAATGTTGACGTTGATGTTGCTCTGGACTACTAGTAATCTGAAGGAGTATAGCCTGCAAAAATAAGCAACACCAATACAATTTCCACTATACAGAGGATAGAAGAGAGAAATATGATAATTTTTTTGATTTGTACTTAATAAGTTCTTTTTGGTCAAATTTTGAACTTGACAAGTCTTGGGTTTTGAGCTCCATGTGATGGGTGTGAACTGTATGGGGTGATAGTGATGTATGCTTTGCATTCTGGTTATGGACAGCATTGAATACCAGTTGGGTTGGTTTGTGCGTGGGTGGTTATGACAGTGCTTGCATTTTGCAGTCCATGTGATGAAGATGTACTTTGTGTGATGGTTGTGAATGAAGATGTGTATCCTAGAGACGGTAAAGCTATTGTACCAGGTTAAGAAGTTTGTAAGAAGAGTGTTGTAGAATCTAAAGTAATTTAAATCTCTCTTGGTTTTGGACTGCAGTGTGACAGCGACTTGAGAGTCAAGGCATTTTACCTGTTTTTGACTAATAGCTAGGATGAAGACATACCTGGTACATGTGCATTTACAAACCTTGTTCTCTATCTCGTAGTTTGTCCTTCCTTTGAACTTGTTGACTGTGATATTGGAGCTTGGGGGTTGTAAGAGGATCCAAAGCCACGCACGATTACCAGCTGAGCACATGGGCTTGATCAGGATGCTAAACGTTTTCTCCTCTATGTGATAGAAAGTTAATGGGCTTCCATTTGCTACTGTAATCCCTTCTTTGTCGAATAGAATGGAGAGCGGTTGTGGGTCGGCATATGGATTCAACTTCCAAGTGTTTGTTGGAAGCCAAAAAGCTTCCAAGTGTTTGTTGTCGCCTCTGAACGGCCTGTGAGTTGGGAAAGCATTCAATAGGTCTTTGCATGCACTTAGTAGTCCTGTGCCTCCTCGTAATCTCGACTAACTGATCTCGAAGATGTAATTTGGATGGTTGAGATGTGTTGATTTTTGGTCTTCTCATCCATAAGGAATGATGGGGAAAGATTAGTTCTAATTTCCAATTCAGTAACTCTGTAACTTCCACTTTCCCTCTCTGCAATTTCCAGTTAGTGCTCCAAAAATTGAAGCTTTGAATAAGCAAGACAAAATTGCGTATCTGAATCAGAACGATCTCCCAGCCATGTCTTCGAATCGGGATACCCGGGTTGCACCAGATAAAAAGAGGGCCAAGGTGAATGTGCAAGAGAAACAGGTATTGATTTTGGATATTCATGTAAGAATTTCTGGTTTTTAGGTGTTGATAGTGGATTTCATAGTTGTAATTTGTTTTATGGGTACATGTTATGATGGTATTGATTGGGATTTTCCCATTTTTCCAATTTGGCAGGTAGTAGATATCAGTAGCATCAGTGAGGTGCCAAATCCCAGCATGCATGAAGGTGCAGAGAGTGTTGGAGGAAGTAAGAAAAGGAGAGTTGATATGCATGATAGATCCAGTGCATATGTGTTGAATCCTCAGCTTCCACAACTCCAGGGAGAAAAAGAAGGATGGGTGGTGTATGTCGTTCACCCTGACAAGGGTCAGTTTGTGATCAATGAGGGTGTGGTGCTTGTAGGGGATGAGCAGGTGGTTTGTGGTGGTGCAAGACATGGATTTTACTCTGCACCAGTTCCTGTTTTGAGCAAAGCCAAGATTCGGGAGAATGATTTCCTTGGTTTCCCCAATGACGTGGTAGTCTTCCCCAATATCTTTCTTTTGGCACCAGAGATGCAGCAGATGGAAAAGGATGTTTATGATATTGCCCTTTTCGGCCCAGTGAGATAACTTCCTCTAATGATGTTCCTGATGAAGTGGTTATGCATGTGTCTACTCCCAGGGGTAACTATTCTGTGCCAATGCGGAGGACTACACCAGAGCGGGATGATGTTGACAAGAAGGCTGCACCCGAAGCCTGACCTGATATCAGCCATCCCCTTCCAGATGGTGAAGTAAGATATCCTGTAAATGTGTTGTCTTTGTTTCTTGCATATGTTTTCCATGGATAGACAATTAGGATTAATGGTATGGATTATGGGTTTGATGTTGGTTGGTTTCAAGATAATGTTGACAATGTTGATTAATCTAATGGTTATGTAGTTCTAGTTTATTGAATTGTTCTTGGTTGAGTGGTTATTGTGTGTAATTTTGGTTTTGAGCTTGACATAGTGACTAAATAATTTAGCAGGGGGAGTTTGGAAGAGGGTTGTCATGAAGGGTTGAGACTGATTTATGGGGTTAATAGTCTTATCAGGTTTTTCATAAGGACTATTCCAACTGGTATTATAGGCAAATTTGCTATCATAGAAATAGATTAACATATGAGTATTGTAATGTAACACAGAGCATTGAAATTTCTTACCAGATACACAAAGAGGTAGTTGAGAAGTAGAATTGCCAGCAAACATAATCCAGGAATTATATGGCTCTTTAGAATCAAATAGGTAGAATCTTAAGTAGTTTATTTTCTTCCAAATCAACTGACTACTAAATAAGTTCTGAATATAGATGTTCTGTATATTTGTGGGATTATTATTGAAAATTTCAAAGGAGTTGTTGAACAGGGTAGACCTGGGATCTTTCATAACTTGCAGAACATGTAAGTCGGATTTCCTCCCAGGGAAAGCTAAGGAATTGGTATTGAGAGTGATGGGTGTCTTGTTTGTGATTTCTGTGTATCTCAAGACCTCATAATGTTCAAGACTTATTGTGATTTTAGTGATTGGGTTGAGGTAGAAAAGTGTTTGGAAATCAATTCTCAAAGTTAGCTTGCCGATTTCAGGGATTTTCTTGGTGATTGTATACTTGCAGGCAGTAGAGTTGTGATTGTGTTCAATGTACTTGCATTGACAGGTGAGAATTTGTGATTTGAGATTCATTTGAAATTTCCGGCTAGCACATCCGATGAGCTCCGGCCAAAAAAGATCGTTGGGGATACCGTTTGAGGAAGAAAACAGAAAGAAACAGGAAGAAACTAGTCGGAGAGAGGAGAATAATCAGGCAAGGAGAGAGGAGAGAGGAGAGAAGGCAGAGCTCGATTTACCCATATTTGATGCTAACATCTATGTTGAGAAATTGCTTTTACAGCCTTTACTTGATCTTTGAAATTCAGCATTTCTGAATTCTACGTTTTGCAAACATCTCCCTTCCTTGAATAATCAATATGTGGGTGGGTACCTTTACCAAGACACTTCAATGGAGGTTCCAATTTATCTGCACCTTGATTGACTACTTGTTTTGCCACTGGACATGGTTTTCTAGTTTTCAAGGGTGACAGAGTTTTACATAGAGATATGGAGATAGCTAATTTTGGGTCTCATTGGTCGCTATTGTCTTGACACTGACAGAGAGTGATTTTAGTTTATTTTTTTCTGTTGCAGTTCTAAACCCACCGTTTTCAATAAGGATGTCCACTAGTCCTACCATGCACGTTAATTCGATGCTAGCTAGTACGACTCATCATTAAAGGGTACTTCAAGGTTCATTGATATAACGTGTCCTTCTTATTATACACTTAAAAAATCTGATTCGACTCTATTAGATGCGAATTTTACTTCAAATTTATTACAACTCGATTTAAATCTCTAACAATATTTATTAGGTATTTAATCGACATCCTTCAGTTCAAACACTGTCCACGAAACTGCACTCGGCTGTTTCCGACTTCTCGCCGTCTTACTGATGCAATGTCGTAGTCAAACATGTAGCCTTGTCCAACCAATAAGCGTTTGTACTCCAACGGTTAGGATAATTGCCTTCCAAGCAATAGACCCGGGGTCTACTCCCGGCAGACGCATGTACATTTTATTTTTTTGCAGACCACTGACAACCTAATAGAGACTTGCTTTTTGTTAAATGTTACAGTTATTCCTTGAGAGTCGTTTTATTAGTTAATAATCTTCAAAGAATGCACTCATTTATCAGTACATATGTATCCAAAAAGCACCAACTCGATCAAAATCTACCAACATGAAAAGAAACAATATCACCAGCTATGCAAAAAAGATCGATTTACCAATAATCCCCGCATGAACAACTTCCATTCTTAAAGTGGTGAAACCGGTGCATATCCCTCACTATGATTTCTCTTCCTGTTACTAAGGAGATATACTTAGTGGCGTTATGGCAATGGCAGTCACCGCATACACGAAGGTTCTTCCGGATGTGGATGGTGGTTCCTGGATTGGTGTTTATAAGCCCAAAAGAAATAGCAAGTTTCTCGCTATGGGTGTTGACAAGTTGTTTCTTCACATTATCTTCGACATCATGTATGGAATTCGTATTAGGTACATAGCCAGCTTTTTTAATCTGGTCGACTAATTTCTCTAGCCTGGCATATATCTTTTCGCACTGCGGGTGACTCGTACTGCCAGAATAAAATGTGTGGATTTCATTTCTCAACTCAATCAAACTTATACCTGGTGTCTTTTGAAGCCCTTTCTTGCTCATCATTTTTCGCACATTAGCTACGTTTTCCCACATTGAAGCATCAGAATAGATATTCGCTAATAAAACATGGTACCCACCTTCTTCAGGGTCCAGTTCAAACAATCTCCCTGCTGCTTTCTCTGCTAACTCAACATTTTTGTGAATCTTGCAAGCTCCCAACATGGCACCAAACACACTAATCCCTGGTTTAGTACGCATCTTCTCGATGAAATCCCAAGCTTCTTTAAGCCGTCCCGCACGGCCAAGAAGGTCAACCATGGCTCCACAGTGATCATTTGCTGGCTCCAACCCATAATCTTGCTTCATGCTGGTGAAGAATTTACAACCTTCATCCACCAAACCAGAGTGGCTACATGCTGAAAGAACACAGAGAAAGGTCACATTGTTTGGTTTGACTACACTGTGTTGCATTTCTTCCAAGAGTTCCACGGCTTCTTTTCCGAGACCATGGGTCCCATACCCATCTATCATTGAATTCCATGTCATAACATGACGGTCTTCCATCATGTTGAATAGTTTCCTTGCCGTGTGAACACCCCCACACTTGGCATACATATCTACTAAAGCGGTCATGACGAAAATATTTTTGTCGAAGTGAGATCTAACAATAAGTCCATGAATCCACTTAGCTTTACGTAAAACCGACAAATCTGCAAGGCCAGCAATTACACTCACCATCGTAAACGAATCTGGTTTTACGTTTTCCTGATCCATTTTGCGGAAGAGATCAAGGGCCTCACTTACTCGTCCATTTTGTGCATAACCTAAGATCATAGTGTTCCAGGAAACAAGAGTTTTCTTCTTTGACTTCCGAAACAGCTCAGCAGCTAAGTCTACACTCTTACATTTGGAATACATCGCAATCAAAGAGTTTGTCACTGAAACATTTGAAGTCAGCCCGACTCTATTAGATAGTTCATGAACAGTTCTCCCTTGTTCTAGATCCCCCATATCAGCACAAGCATGTAATGCTCCCATAATAGTAACATCAGTTGGTTCCACACCTTCCTTCATCATCTTCTTAAAGATCAGAATAGCTGCTTCCGAATCTCCACTCTCAGCAAATCCATCAATCATAGAATTCCAAGAAACTACATTTCTCGTTCTCATCCTGTCGAAAACTAATCTAGTTTTCCCTATCAACCCACATTTTGAATACATGTTCATAAGTGCAGTTGAAACATTTACTAACGACCAAAAACCAGCTCTTATAACATCCCATGAATCGATTTACCAATTCTTGAGGACTTGATATCCCCACAAGCAGGTAAAACTGTAACAACTGTAACCAAATCAGGCGAATTCCCATCTTCTTGCATCCTCAAAACTAACTCCAAAGCCTTCCTTGAAAACCCATTTTGAGCGTACCCAGCAATAATAGTATTCCAGGAAACTAAATCTCTGTTAGGCATTCTCTCAAACATCTTCCAAGCATCGTCAATGTGATGACACTTTGCATACATGTTAACAACTGCTGTCATAGAGTAAACATTTGTACTAAACCCATTACAAATCAACTGAGAATGAACCATTTTACCCATTCTAAGATCAGATTTATCTCCACAAATCTTCAACAAATAAGTAAAATTATAAACAACAGGACGAATATCATCACATAACATTTTAGCGAAGAATGATACAGTCTTTTCAAGTGAAGAATTTTTAACATGACCCTTTAAAATTGTATGATAAAGAGGATCCACTTTATTTTCGATTGGATCAAAAATCACTCGAGCTTCACGTAATCTACCGAATTTAGAGAATAAACTAACTAATTTCGTTTGGAATAAATGTTCCTGGTAAAACCCGTTTTTTATTATTAGAGGAAGGATTTGATTAAGTTCTTTCATGTTTGAACAAATTTCAAGAAGAATAGCAGATGGGTGTGTATATACATGAGATGGTATATGAGTTCTATGAGAATGCGAGGAAATAGTGGCACTAGCAGTAGAAGAAGATGAAAAAGATGAGTGACGTTTAGGAGGTATTACACAATGGCGTATTTTAGAGGAAGATGGTGAAATTATGAATGATGGGGAGAAGGTTAATAATGTTGAGCCCAGTTTCTTCTTCTTCTTCTCTATTTCTCTGGTTCACCCTCTAACTTCTTTATCTTTTCGCGCGTTTTCTTTTCTTTTCATTGATGGTTACATCCACACCGTTCAGCTTTGGAATAATATCCGAATCAACGGTGTGTGCTGGGACCCAGACTCTCATCCCACTCTATGTATGATGACAACTCACTTAGTTTTGAGGTGCCCTTATCCAAAATTGGGGTGTCTTTAGTACCTTTTCAGGCCTCCTAAAACGTTTTTTACCAAAAATATTTACACACATAAAACATCATGATAAGTACAAAATTAAGCACTAACAATATATAAAATTGAGACAAATCATACGTATAAATGTGTCTATCAAGTTGTTGTTGTTTTAATAGAGAAGGCCCGAGTTTGGGTTCCAATAGTTGTTGCCATTGTTGATGGAGTTGATCGAAAATATGATGGGAAGTGTTTTAGAAGTCAGGAAAGTAAGCATCCAGGAGATGCTACTATATCAGAGATGATCCCGATGTTGGCAGGTATTGTTGGTCGTGAGGCTGAGCTGTAGTCGCTTAATTATAAAGATTGTTGCCACGAACTCATTGGAAGGAAGGAGATGAACTCGATGGAAGTGGTTAGCTTGGGGTTGAGTTTGATTGACTGATGATGTGTGCTTTCATCGGTGATGTAGTAGAGACAAGATGGAGTTGAGCACGGTATGGGATGGATTGAATGAGAAGAGAGCATATATATGGGTCGAGTTTAGGAGAAAACACAGAGTCTTGGTGACACGACTTGGAGTTTGAGTTTTGAAATGACGAGGGTGCCCAAATACACCATGTTTATCGTTTAAACCTATAAGTCTGATACCAAGTGTAATCGTCTACGGACAAAGACAATACAATACAACAACTAGGTATTCACTTGATAATAATTACGGTTCAAAACCGATTTACTATAGGATAAACATCAAGTGATTAGGATTAACGTACAAGTGTATTTTTAGATTTAAGTATAATAAAACAATCATAATTGCGGAAATTAAAAGTAAATGACGCAACAAGATTTTGTTAACGAGGAAACTGCAAATGCAGAAAAATCCCGGGACCTAGTCCAGTTTTGAGTACTCTCATAATTAAGCCGCTACACAAAGTACAAAGTCAACTTCGTATAGTTGAGACCAAGTAATCTACCCAAGTTACCTAGTTCTCTCAGTATCCTTGCGTCTACGAACGTCTGGTCTTGCTTTACCGATGTAAAGTCTTAAGCACTCAACTCCTTTTGATCGTCTTCCAAACAGTAAAGGAACAAAGTTGTTTGGTAACAACTTTATTCAATCTTTAAAATAAAGATTCGTCGAGTACGACAAAGGATCTTTCGTTTAAACAAGTAAACTCCTTTGTCTGGTTTAGATCAATTAAGATCCTTATTACCGAAGTAATCAGATCCAGATTTGCAATCAATCTAAATATATCTCAAAGAGAACTAGAAAGAGATGTCGATCTAATCAACTATATAATCACAAGTCTGTCATAGATAAACAAGATTTATTCGGATCCCAACCGATTAAGATGTGTGTACAAATCACGAGATACAAAAATAAATAAAAAAAAATCTTTCTTAGAGCACTGCTCGGTCGAACTCGCATGCGTTGCTATCTCAAGCATGTTTGTCAATGTTAGTGATTAAAACTATAAGTCTTGATTTCTAGCCTATTTATAGATGTCTCGGACTAGGACGTAGATTGTGTAGTTGATATTAGTTTTCACGGCGTTCAACATTTGAAGACGAAGAACTACTAAGGGGATCTTGTGGAACTTCATCGACAAAAGGTATGTGGAGACTTGAACTCATCTATCACTTGGAAAGTCTACTTCTACTCTATATCCTATATTGAGACATAAGTCGTATTACGATATAGTTTTCTATATACACATTTGAGATTTCGAGTTGAGTAGTCAATCCAATTCTCTTCCGAGAATTCTAGAAGAGAGTAATGGGAATAAGGTTCCAGTTGTTCCTAAACGCACTCAGAAGTGGATACCAAAGAAAGTCAATGATGTTTTGAGTGTGGAAAGGAATGATCTCCCAGAAAATTCCATGACTATGAAGTTCTTTGGAAAGATGGATTTGGATGTGAAAGGTTCTAAAAACGATCTCTTTCATGATAATCCAAAAGTCACTTGTGGTGAGCAAGACATTTTTCACCTCAACACAACTTTAGTGTGTTGTAAGTGCAACCTCACCAAGGAATGCCTTGCTATGTATATGGTGAGGGAAGCACGAGAACTGGGGAAGACATATTATGTCCGGTAAGGCTGTAGAATTCGATTGGATTCTTCTAAAAAGGTATGTCTATAAACTTGAGCAATATTTGTGTTTTTATTTGATTAAAGTACTTATAATGATCCGTGTACTTTGCTTATCGTTCATTTCTACCTAACTTGATCTGTGTTTATGGCTTCTAAATGTTTAGGTATGAAAATAGTAGTTCGGGATGTTTGGACTTCATAGTAGTCATACCAAGTACGCATACTATCGTTTAAAATCAAAATCCAGGGGTTTTAGTACGCATACCCATTTGCATACTACCCCAGGTCATGAAAATTCGTTTGCATACCCGTATGCATACTTGCCCGTAGACGTCGATATTCGGTAAACCTGTTTTGGCCGTATCTTCTTTGTCCAAACTCGGAATGACCTCATTCTTTTTTCATTCTCTTTCTATTTGAATTCTCTTCAAAATGGAGATGAGAATTCTTGAATTTGGAAGAGTTAAGACTGGTAATTGTCCTGTCTCTTGTTTTTGAGTGTTTTGCTCCGTTTCGTCCACTTCTCTTGGACTTGGGCACTTGGATTCTTGGAGTACCACTCTTCTCAGCTCATTTGTAGCTTTTACAAGAATGGTGTTGGTGAATCACAAAGAAGGAAGTTCAAGAATGGGCAGTAGTACGCATTGCTATGGGATTCTTGAATGTTCACAATCATCCTGTGTGAACTATGGTGCATGGTCATTAATGGCTTTGTATGTTCTTCTTTGAAAATATTTTTATACGCCTTCAGTAGATATTCTTGGTGTAAATCCGTGCGAAAAAGATTGATTCTACCCTGTAAGGACGAATCATCTTATATGTGCATTACGAGTTTGTCTTGATGCCTAGGAAACTTCTTAGGAGAATTAATTATTGTTTTTGAGAAGGATTACTAGAGTTTGGAATAGAAATTATTTTGATTACACATACCTATTACCAAATGTTTTCATCTTGCAATAATTTAGATTTATTTATTTAAATTCTAAGGTTTTTGGAATGTGATTCTTGCAGTATTAATCTTTATGGTTTCATATATTGCAAATTGTTATGAGATATGTTGTTTACGTCCGTGAACCTGTGACTGTCCCATACTTGTTCAAAAGTTATCTCTATTATGTCGGTATGAAATTGTTGATAAAAGATATAATGAACTTTGACTTACAAAAGTTAAAGCCTTTTATGTCATTATTTGATGGAAGAAAGGATAAAACTTTTGTTTACAAGGATTATGTCTATTGTATGTCATTGAGCAAATAGTGATGGAAAATAGAATAAATCCTTGTGTATTCCGCAGTATTGGTCGATCTCCGATCCACAATTTTTGTGCATATACTGTGTTGCTCCGTAAGTTCTCTTATGTCGAGCATGGCCAATTGAACTGATCACTTTTTGTGTTTAATTTAGTTGTATATTCCAATTGAACTAATCACGGGTTCTCTTGTGGTTATTTCAATTGAATTTTTTGGATACAAATTCATGTTTTCATGTGATTTGGTTTTATCCAAAGAAACCCTTCCTTTCTTGTAAAAGCAAGGACGCCTTTGTTGTTCTTTCGGGAATGGCATTATATAGGGGGGAGTTCTTTTTGAACTTGTACTTAATTACCAAATCTTTGAGGGGGGTGCTGATGTGGAATATTATAGTGGATATCTTGTATCTTCAAAAACTCCTTGATAAATGCATTTAGCTTCGGCTTTATGATTGCATCTAAATTAGTTGGTATGCTATTCTCTTTTGGTCATGAAGTACTCTATGAAAATTTCATGAGGATCCCACTAGTTTTTGTACCTTTGCCAATTTATATTGACAAAAAGGGGGAAAATTAATGTGTAGTTTCATACTATAAATACATATGGTTTACGGATCATTATGTAAGCGGGAGTGGTTTTCATGTTGAGATGAAGTATTGACTAAGGGGGAGTGATACATATCACCATAGTACTGTTGTCAAAGTTGTTATACAATTGAACTTTGATGCTGTGTAATAATACTATGACACTGTATAACGATGATTGAGAGCATTTGTTTTCTCATTGTTATCACTACGGATCTTCAACAACTATCATGCTGAGTTGAAAACGTTTAGGATCATGGAGTACTTGGAAGTGACGAAGTTTTTGAGTCGTGTTGAAGATGCCAAGGAGATCAAGCATTTGGATGAGAAGCTACAATTTTTATTTATTTTGTAATCCATATGTATTGATAGTTTTGTCACTAAAATTGACAATGGGGGAGATTGTTAGAGCACTGCTCGGTCGAACTCGCATGCGTTGCTATCTCAAGCATCTTTGTCAATGTTGTGATCAAAACTATAAGTCTTGATTTCAAGCCTATTTATAGATGTCTCGGACTAGGACATAGATTGTGTAGTTGAGCTTAATTTTCACGGTGTTCATCATTTGAAGACGAAGAACTACTAAGGGGAGCTTGTGGAACTTCATCGACAAAAGGTATGTGGAGACTTGAACTCATCTATCACTTGGAAAGTCTATTTCTACTTTATCTCCTATATTGAGACATAAGTCGTATTACGATATAGTTTTATATATACACATTTGAGATTTCGAGCTGAGTTTAACTGGCTTACATATTTCTCGAAATATGTACTGGAAAGCTTTCGCTTCGACCAAGTTCATCTTATATCATGTGAAAATTGCCGAGTAACATCTTACATGGTCTATGCGATACAATCATTTGGTGTAGACTTGGAATGTTTTGATAATGATTATTTCAATATCTTGAAAATTTCTTTGATGCTAATAGTGCGTGAAAACGGGTATTGTCATCCTCTAAGAATGTTTCAATGATTGAAATAAAGAGCTTCGAATCATGTAACCATCTTTGGGTATAAGCATATAGTGTGTTCTCACATTTGTGTATAAGTCCAAAACCGGGAACCAAATGTGTACATACTTATGTGTGTACTAAATGGTTGATGGAAAATTTCTGTTGAGTTTGGAAATTAAAAACCAACTCAACCAGTTACCAAAGTACGCGTACCCGTACGCATACTGGTGGAAAGTTCACGTTTGTGAATTTTCGCTGAGTTTGAAAAACAAAACAAACTCAAATATGGTTACTTAAGTACGCATACCCGTACGCAATCTTAAGTAGTTACTTTCTAAAATCAGTTGTGTACATGAACCTAAACATTTCTAAAATAAGGAATGCAATCTTTGCAAACCGTGGTTATAATGTTCATGTATTGATTCGAGTGAATCAAAGCGATTTTGCTTCAATTGTGTTCTTGTATAATTCTATGAGAACATAGCAATTGAACAACTCTTTAACTAGTTTCATTTGAGTCATTTGAACTAGTTATGGTTAAGATGAATAAGGTTGATATGAGAGCAATCATATGGCTAACCTCGGTTAACTATTTGTGAACCAACATGGTGTACACGTTTAGGTACGGTTACATAAACCTAAATGAAGGTACATTTCATTTGTGTGTAACAAGCTAAGTTCGATCTAATGGTTGAAATATATTAGCTTGGTTCAATCAGGTTTTTCATCTAACGGTGAATATTGAATGCTTTGTTACCAAGGTAACTTGGATTGCGAACCCTGATTTGAAAACTATATAAAAGATAACTCTAGCAACTGGGAAACCTAATCCACACACCTCATGTGTGTTACTAGTTGCATAAACTAGAGTCAATTCTCCTTTAACCTTAGGTTTCTTTCGAGATCCTGTAGGTTAACGACTTCAAAGACTTCATTGAGATTGTGAAGCCAGACCCAACTATTTTTCTTTGTAGTTGCGTGTTCTGATC
Organism: Papaver somniferum; assembly: GCF_003573695.1. Taxonomy (NCBI): domain Eukaryota; kingdom Viridiplantae; phylum Streptophyta; class Magnoliopsida; order Ranunculales; family Papaveraceae; genus Papaver; species Papaver somniferum. The sequence goes on along the minus strand of NC_039366.1, from coordinate 156,504,611 downwards.
TTGCCCGATTCTATCGTGCTGAGTACAATTGAAATAATTGACTCGAGATTAATTTTTCCGATAGGCAAGATAAAAATAATCAGAAACATCTTCGTATCATCGTTTGTGATTCCACAATATCTTGTTTCGCTAGTCGATTAAGATTATTGTGAGGTGATTGATAATACTAGGCTGTTCTTCGGGAATATAAGACCGGTTTATCAATTGGTTCATTTTCACCTTGATTTATCAAAAAAAGGAACAAAACTCTTAGGTATTTCTGTGGGAGACAGATTTATTCAATATATAGACTTTTCAGTGTGAGACAGATTTGTTTATCAAGTCTTCGACTTTGGGTCGTAACAACTCTTGGTTGTGGGTGAGATCAACTAAGGGAATCAAGTGCGTAGTATCCTGCTGGGATCAGAGACGTAAGGAATGCAACTATACCTTGAATCAGTGTGAGATTGATTAGGGTTCAACTACAGTCCAGTCCGAAGTTAATTGGTAGTAGGCTAGAGTCTGTAGCGGCTTAATACGGTGTGGTGTTCAATCTGGACTAGGTCCCGGGGTTTTTCTGCATTTGTGGTTTCCTCGTTAACAAAATTCTGGTGTCTGTGTAATTTCTTTTCCGTATTATATTTGGTTATATAATTGAAATATCACAGGTTGTGCGTTAAGATCAATCAATTAGAATATCCAACCTTTGGTTGTTGATTTACATTGATTGACACTTGAACATTGATATTTGGTACCATTCAAGTAGTTTCACATAATATCAGGCTCGCGGATTTCTATCTGTTTGATTTGCTGATTATATTGTGAAACAGAGATATTAAACTCTTTGATATACTTTAATCTAGATTGAGTCTGACTGTCTAGTTGATTCTCTAGAAAGTGTATTGGAGTAAGTCCTCTCAGATTTTCAAACGAATTGTTGGGTGTGGTTGTTAGACCCCCCGCATTTTCAATCTTCTTGTCTTCAAATCTTCAATTGCCTTCTTATGTACCTGCACGCCACAAACTTGAATCCACTTATGATCGATCACACACAGAACGAAGTCTGTTAACAATGGATGATCACAAGTTGTCTTCAGATCTAAAAACAATTCTAAAGATCCCATTGAAAAAATGAGGGCACCCAAATACACCACAATCTTTTAAATATCTACCTATAAGTCCGGTTTCTTAAGTGATTGTCTATGGACAGAGTCGAGACAATACAACTTAAGTCTTATACCTTGTGTGATTGTTTATGGACGAGGTGGAAACAATACGAAAACAAGATATTTACTTGACAATAGTTACGATAATAACTCATTGACTATTAGGATCAAAGTCAAGTAATTCGGATTAACGTACATGTGTAATTTACTTAATTATAATAAAAATTATAATGGGGAAAACAAAGTAAATGACACAGAAGGATTTTGTTAACGAGGAAACCGCAAATGCATAAAAACCCTGGGACCTAGTCCAGTTTTGAATACTCTCATAATTAAGCCGCTATACAAAATCTAATACCAACTTCGTTTAGTTGAGACTTAGTAGACTACCCCTAGCTACTTAGTTTCCTCAGTATCCCTGCGCCTTCGACTTTTAGAGTCACGCACGTGAATCACCAATCCTTTTGATCATATTCTAAACAGTAAAGGATAAATCTGTTTGGTAAATACTCTATTCAATCTTGGTAATAAGATATATAATTATATATTATTTCAGTTGTTGACAAAGGCTCTTCCGTTTAAACTAATAAACTCCTTTGTCTGGTTAAATTAATCTAAACTTTGATTACCGAAATAACCAAATTCTAGCTTTGCAATCAATCTATATAGACTCAAAGAGTAACTAAGGTGATGTTGATCTCATGCAACTAGACAATCAAGTCTATCAAAAATAAACACGATTCTAGTTGGACCCCATTCGATCAAGGTTTGTGCACACAACTCACAAGATACGAAAACTAATAAGAAAAACTTCGTCGTCTTCAGATCTTCATTTGTCTTCAATAATAACCTGCAAAGCACAAGTTGAATCCTCTTGTGATCAATCACACAGAGAACGGAGTCTATTAACAATGGATTATCACAAGATATCTTTAGATCCGAAAATGGTTCTAAAGATCTCGTCGATACTTTGATCTAGTTTGAGTGAGCCTTATATCAGGAGAGAAGGTTCTCAAGAATAAAAACTAGGTGCAATCAAAGTTTCAACAATCGTTAGTCAATCAAATCAATAATCGAAAATTAAAATATCAGTGTAATTATCTAGTTTCCTACCAATGGTACTCGTAGAGCTTCTTCATCCCACAGAAGTCTTTAAACGAGCGGTCGTAAGAGATTTCGCCTAATTAGGGTACTTTCCTTTCCGGATAGATTGCTCCACTAGAAACAACAAGAATGAAGTTTGCATGGCTTTTAGGATACTTTCCTCAAGCTAAAACTTTTCCTACCGATAAGTCCTTTCTCCGAAAGTGATTGTTTATGGACTGAGTCGAGACAATACAACTAATCGGTTCACACTTCCTGTGATCGTCTATGGATACGAGATCGAGGCAATACAACAACGAAGTATGTTACTTGATAAAAAGGTTCGAACTTAACCAAACACAATAGGATTCACTTATCAAGTAAATAGGAATTAACGTTTGTGTAATTTACTTTAATTATAACAAAACAATTATAATGCGGAAATATAAAGTAAATGACATGACAAGATTTTGTTAACGAGGAAACCGCAGATGCAGAAAAACCCCGGGACCTTGTCCAGAATGGAATACTATCAGGATTAAGCCACTACACAAAATTACACCTAACTTCATATAGTTGAGACCAAGCAACTAAACCTATAGTTCACCTAGTTCCGTCTGTATTCCCACGCCTCCGACCTTAGTCACGTACTTGGAACAATTCCTTTGGTTCGTATTCCAAACAGTAAGGGACAACAAATCTGTTTGGTGTCAACTATATTCAACCAAGTGATATGAGTCGGACAAAGGCTCTTCTGTTTATCTTAACATAAACTCATTCGTCAGGTTCTTAGATCTATCTTATATTCAATTACCGAAGTAATCGTTTAAGATTAAGCCAACAACACTATTAATCCGAAGAATTGTGTTGATGCCGATCTACTCAATTAATCAATCCAATCTATCACAAGGATAAACCGACTATTAACTGGATCCTCTTTTACCGAAACAAGTATTGTGCGCACCAAAGATTATGAACCCACAAATCAGAAATCTTCAATATCTCCTTCGTCTTCAAATCTTCTTAGATCTTCAATAATAACCTGCACGCAATCACTTGAATCTCTTGTGATCAATCACGCACGGAACGGAGTCTGTTAACAATGGATTATCACAAGATCGTCTTCAGAACTAACAACAGTCTAAAGATCCCTGTCGAAACTCTGAACTAGTTTGAGTGAATCTTATATCAGAAGAGAAGATTCTCAAGCATAAAAAAACTAGGTGCAATCAAAGTTCAACCACCGTTAGTCAATCAAATCAATGAAAACAAAAGATAAACGCAATTATCTAGTTTCCCACCAATGGTACACGCTAGAGATTCTTTATCCCAAAGAAGACTTTAGATCGAGCGACCGTAAGAGATTTCACCTAATTAGGTTACTGTCCTCTCCGAATAGGCGGCTACACCAGTAACAACACAACAAAGAGGAAGCCTGAGAAAGGCAAACTTCGAGTATTTATAGACAAGGAAGTTTGGACACCAAGGAATTTCAAAAACCGAAAATATTCTCAAGATATTCATTAAAGCACAAATTCGGTTATCATAATTCCTGGAATGCTCTGTCCAAAAATAATGATCGAAATCTCTCGGAAAATCTCTAATTAGTAAATGCACATTACTAATTCTTATTTCCCTACAAAATGAAGTTAAATACCTTAATTAAAATATTCTTAACTTATTTATGTTTCGATCTTGGGAATCTCTTCCCTTAGCTATTAAGGAATAACTCTGAACAATTAAATAATAAACATTCATAGCACATGTTCAAAGTATGTTGAAATCCTTACTTTGTAAGTTCTCTTTCACACTTACAACCTTGAAACCGATTTGCCACACTTCCAAACAAGTTTAATTAGAATTGGTTCATCTGACTTTCAAGAACTATGTGATTGATCAAATAACATTCAATCACAATCATGGGTTTGTCGGTTCTACCAAGACAAGTTTCGGTTCTACCTTCTATGTGAGTACTGTGCATAGCCACACTAGCTTTCCAAAATTCGGTTGACTAGGTACTAGGATTGGTTCCCCACATATATATGGTATCTAACTTATATGTGTTGCACATGTCCATAGGATCGGTTCCCCTTTGCCTAAAAACGTGTTCCGCATGTTCATAGGATCGGATCCCCTTTCTGTTATAAACCTTATTGCACCTCATACAAGGATCGGTTCCCTTTTGTGATGTACTACACCTCTTACTAGGATCGGTTCCCCTTTCCAATATTTGGTCAGACATAAAATCACAAACCCGATCATACCATCTCAGGTGATTACTTAAGATTGGTTTCCCTAATAAAAGTCATACCAATACATAAGTCAGGCCTTTGTCAATAGTTCTACCAAGAACACAACAAGTCGTGAATATTTATACTCAATCACACATATTGGTTGTTCATAAGATATGCAATGAATAAAAAAACCAATAACGCCTGGCAATTTCCTTTTCGGTTCACAAACAAGTTTATGAACTTACTTCTTTAGAACACATGTAAAACATTGTTCCCTAGGATGAAATCCTCACCTCATACCCATACATAATCACAATAGCATTCAAATGATTATGGGGATGTCTTATCTACAAAGTTTAATGGTTAAGCAATAAACCTCGTATTGTATTCCTTAATACTATGTCTATCTAGAGTTCAAATATGCTTCATAGTTTTGTTTTCAATATACACGACTTGAAAGATACGTTAGGGAATGAAACAGTTCGAGTCAAATATCACTAACCTCAAGTAGAAGGATGATTGTTGTCGTTGTAGCTCCTTGCTTCAAGACTTTGCAATACTTGTAATGTCTCATATCCTAATACTTTCAAGCTAACCTATACGAAGTTGGCTCTAGTACATAATCAAGCGACTCTTAACATGAGTTTTGATTCACTAAAATATGACAACCAAACTTGACATACCAACGCTTGGTGGGTTCAACCGAGCAATGCTCTAACACAAACCATATTTCCGAAAACTCTCTTAGAAAACTTCTATTATTAGTCTAACACATTAATTAATAATATTCTTAGAGGATATGCTTTAGTTGTTGGTAATTAGAACATATATTATGAGAATCATAATTAAATGCTTTTCAAGTTTTCGGTATGGGATCACCTTGAGTATCAAGTAATATCTTTGAATAATTAATGATAAGAGTTTTGTACATGTTCAAATATGTCGACATCTAGAAATTTCTCAGCAAACCCTAATTCCAAGCTTCACACAAAATATAAAGAGATATGTGAATACTGGAAACTCGGTTTTGCTCCTTCGGATCAGTTGTACCAAACACATAATTAAGTTGTGATCGGTTATACCATGCTCCCCAAACTAGTTGTGACCGTTTACACCTTGCTTCCCATAGGTAGCTTGTGATCGATTACACCTTAATTCCCGAGTTAGCTTGTGATCGGTTACACCTTTGTTCCCAAAGAAACTTGTGACCGATTACAAATAACTTCCCAAATTAGCTTGTGATCGATTACTCCTTGCTTTCAAAAGGTAGCTTGTGACCGATTACAACTAAGTTCCCAATGTAGCTTGTGAATGGTTACACCATGCTTCACAAAGTAGCTTGTGACCGATTATAACATGATACACAATATAGGCTATGACCGGTTATACCTCAAATCTCAACAAGTTAAGATAGGTTTTACCTTGTCATCTTATATTGGTCATTCAAAAGATATTCACTAAAGAACCTGACCAATCATGATTTCCTTTCGATCATAAAAAAATTTCATATACGTACTTCCTTTAAACAAATGTTATAAAAACATTGTTTCCTAGGGTGAAATCGTACATATATCTTACTCATAATCAAGTAACTAAATACAAATATTATGTTGATGTCGTATTTACGAAGTTCCAAAAGATAAGCATTTATACTTCGTAATTCAATAAGTTCCTTGACACTTTGATCATAATGATATGGCCAGGTCTAACCGCTAGAGTATTATATATATACAACTTTGCATGTTATGCTTTTGTTTATGGGTAAAAACTGTTTCTGCTGGTTTTGGTAAATTTGGGTGTGTGGATGAGAAACAAATTTAAACCTAAAACAAATGCACTGCACGGGAGTACTTTAGATTCGAGTGATCAATCTGTACAGTCCTGGCCTAAACCAAGAAATGGTCGTTCCAGTCTTGCTCCGGTCACAAAGTGAAGGAGATGGGTTAGTCTTAGGGAGGGAAGATAAGAAGGTGTTGAGACCAGAATGGTTAATTCTGAAGGTGTGGCTATTTTATGACTTTTATCAGAATTTGGAACTGGCTTACGGAATGAAAGCTATCATACCTTAGGTATTTTTCTGGATACTGTGTTGTTGTTCTAACCAAAACCTGTTTCTGGTTTAAATAGGTAAAACCTATTTATACAAGTCATATTGAATGCACCCTAATCTCATAGAAAGTGGGAATGATGGAGTGATGGAGAAGTGGGGTCATGTGTAAATGCCAGAAACCACGTTCCCACTATGAAAGAAACGGGTTAGTTTACACCCACTACTTCTTGCCTCCACTAACTTACCTGCTTTCTGACACTTTCTTATAATGGGCGTGTTGCACGTCGCACGTTGTAAACCGCCAGACCAATACCCTGATGAGCATCCCCCTGTTTGTAACGTGTTTGATGTCTCGAGTATTTTCGTGGAAAACGTGTAGCTGATTGTTATGCGTGGTAAGTCAAAGTCAGGAGACTTGCCGCATGAGAATAGCATGTGATGCTATTAGGCTTGTCTTGGCTGGTCGCAGACTTGCCACAGGGCCTGTCAATTCTGTGGCGAATTTGGACGGCTGAGATTGTAACTCATGAAAAACGGTGGCCATTGATTATGGCCACACTCTGTTGGCGCCTGATAATAGCACAATGACACCATTAGTAGTGGCTTATTTAGCGCATGCCAGTGGCACAATGGCATGGTTGGCATAGTTAGCGCATGCCGGTGGCACGATGGTGCAAGTAGTACCTGGCGTAGCCATGGCCGCTAGATTTTGGCACATTGGTGTTAGACCCAAATATGGCTTGGAAACATTAGTTCCAGTTGCCACATCACTCCCAATGCTCTGGGTAGCATTACTTGGCTTGGTTAGCGTAACAACTTTAACTAAATTAGGGTTTGGCATGCCGAAACCCTAATTAGTGCGTGTGGAATGTGGCCACGGCACGGTGATGTTTTTGTGCAAACGGTGCCATGGCTATGCCAAAGGAACTATAGCAAGGGTATAATGTGGAAACGGCCACATGAGCAAGGGTTGCTATGAGTGGCTATGGTATGACGTCATTCTTAGGGTTTCCTGGGTCCCGCATGGCTCGTGGCATGTTGTGGGGCCCGAAGTGGCGTAATTTGGGCCACGACTGGAAATTAGGGTTTCGATTAACGCCATTAAAGCAAGGTCGTGTTTCTGATTAGGATACCCTAATTGAAGTCTGTTATGGCGTTGGCCATGAACAGAAGGTGGGTTAGCACGTAGGCGCGCTATTTATGGCACGTTGGCACGTTCGGCATGTTGTTGCGGCAAAGTGGCACGTTTGGCATGTTTGGTATGCACGTTTAATGCATTGTCGCGGCATGGCATGTTTGGCATGCCATTAGCATGCGGAGCGGGATGAAACGTTTGGCATGCACGTTTGGCATGCCATTGGCATGTTGGCGCGGTTTTGGAAAGCCAATTTGGCATTGTGACCATCTGGTGTAATTTTGCCTCTTTTAATACTGTGGCAGGTTTAGAGCGACCTGATTGGTCGATAAAAAGAGGGGTCGGCCAAGCATGGGCGTGGCCACACTTCCAGTACGCGTAGCAGATTTAAAGCGACCTGATTGGTCGATGAGAAATAGGGGCCGGCAAGTATGGGCCCAGCCACAACTCATGTGCGTGTGGCGGGTTTAAAGCAACCTGATTGGTCGACGGGAAACAGGGGCCGGTCAGGCAACATGGGGTGTGGCTGCTTGCAAGTGGCGCCGACTGGCCTATGGCATGGCCACACCTCCCTTTGTTGCTGCTCCTATCCCGCGGCTCCTTTTATTCCTTGTTTTCTGATTTTGGGTAGGATTTTGCACCTACTAATCCATGGCGGATAAATTTCCTAGTTCGCCTAAGCTTAATTTCGATCGGCGGGGTATAATATACTGCGCAGGGCGCAAAACCCTAATTTTTGCAAATTAATCAGAGTAATATCTGAATCTTGTGAATTATCACAAAAATTGATTGAATTCTCTGTGTTGACACAGAGTTCTTTAAGTTTATTTCCAGAGAGCAGTGTGCTTTCCGATTGAGTACTTTTATACAAGGACCTTAACCTTGATACTTGGAAATTCTTGCTATTCTGCTGCGAGTGAACACAAATTGTCATGCCATATCAATATTAAGGGTTCAGCCGGGGAACATAGCATAGGGAAAATACTCGGCAGGCTCCGGCATTAATGAGTAATGCAGCTAGCAGCTTATGCACTCATTAGGCTCTATGCTAGTGAACAATTCATCTAGGAGCTTGAGTTTCAATATAATATGAAGAGAGACATAGGCACTCATCAGATTTTGATATATTCTCCAAATCCCCTGCGGAATATAGACATATCAATGTCTACTACATCTGATGTCGGGTCAGGTAGATAGACTTTTACAAATTTATCCCTGAACTAAAAACCACCATCAACAACTTTCAATATAATACGACTTGAAAGATACGTTAAGAATGAAAACAAGTCAATTCAATATTACTAACCTCGAGTGGAAGGATGATGTCCTCGTTGTAGTCGTTACTTCTTCTCATTTTTCAGGTCTTCGGAGTAATACTTGTACGTCTCAACATTCCTAGACTTTCTAGTCTAACCTAAACGAAGTTGACTCTAGTATTTAATCAAGCGACTCTAAATGAGTTCTAGAAAAATATGACAACTAAACTTTACATACTAACACTTGGTGGGTCCAACCGATCTATGGTCTAACAATCTCCCCCTTAGTCAATTTTAGTGACAAAACTCTATTACATATGGAGATAAACGAATTACAAAATAACTCATTCTTCATACGCTTAATTCCAAGTTTCAACAACACAATAACCTGCATATATCCAAAAAATAAATGTCGTTGTTGACATTTGAATAACAAAAGCTTTTAACCCCCCCCCCCCCCCCAAGGGCAAGCTAGGTAAATATTCAATCCGAACATCTTTGTTATTCCCCTTTTGTAGTATGAAATACCACACAACATGATGATATGTTTCTCCCCCTTAGTCTATGCTTTACTCTATCGTTAGATATAGCATTTAAGCACATATATCCTTTCCTACTGATTAAAAATCACTTGTTCACTCCATATATTTTCCCCCCTTTTTTCCACAAAAATGACAAAGGTCCGAGCAAACAAAAGGACAAACCAAAAGGATCTTACAAATCCATAAGACTTGTACAACCTACAAGAGTTAAGCACGAAGGTTTCACATACCATTTTAGATAACCAATACTAAAACCGAAACTAGAAAAGTAATTTATCTTTAGTATGTTATCAAGGAAACAATTGTCCGATGCAATTTTCCCTTTAATCTGACAAAGCGACGAAGATAACTTAATTCTTTTATCGAACCGACTGTGTATGTATAATCGCTTATTTAGATAAGATACAAATAGATATCAGAATTAACTTTATATCTCTTATCATGCTCTAATTATTCCATAAAATAACTTAGACTTTTCCCTTTAGACAAGACAAACACTAGGTTAGTTAACTAGTTTTTCTTGTCAAGGAATTCGATTAGACTTGAATAACCGAATCCTCCAATCGATAAGTCTAACTAAGATCAGAATTTACTTAGTTTCTCTTATCCGAAATCAAATAGACTAAACAAATGACCTCGTAATTTCGTTAAGCCAAAAAGAATAGAAACAACCCAAATAAATTGACTTACTATAGTTTTCGTTAAACGAAAGTAATTGAAATTAATATAACCAATGTAAGCACTACAATTGCACCGAATTTCGTTAAGCAAAAACACTTGATATCAAACAATAAAGAAGATACCAAATCGTAAGCCAAATATATTGACACAATTTTTCTTAACCGGAAACAATTGAATCACAATTCTCAATCCATAGATTCCATACAACATAATGGAACATGTCAATTGTACTGAAATTTTGTTAAGAAAAAGAAAAATATATGTAATAAACTCAAGCTTTTCTTAAACAGGAAAAACGGTTAACTAACAATAAAAATCGTTACCTCAAATTCCGCAGCCACTTCTCCCCAGAAAGATATATCGTTCAAACGCAAGTTCAAATAAGAACTCTCCCCAAGTTAGTTGTTATCTGAAAAGACGAGGGTACCCAAATACACCACAATCTTTTAATTATCCACCTATAAGTCCTTTGCCGAATGTGATCGTCTATAGACAAAGTCGAGACAACGCAACAGATTCGGTTCACACTTCGTTTGATCGTCTATGGATACGAGATCGAGACAATACAACAACAAGATCACTTGTGTGATTGACTATGGATACAAGATCGAGACGATACGACAACAAAGTGTGCACTTCATAATAGGTACGATATTAAACCGAAAATCTATAGGATCAACATCAAGGGTTACGGAATTAACGTACAAGTGCAATTTACTTTAATTTATATAAATCAAAATATAATTGTGGAATAATAAAGTAAATGGCGCCACTGGAAAAGCGGGGGTCTAACAACCTCACCCAATATTTCGTTTAGGCAATCTGTAAGGACAAACTCCAATATAATTCCAAGAGAATCAACTAGACAGTCAGACTCAATCAATGGAAATATATCCAAGAGTTGTATCTCTGTTTGACAATGTAATCAGCAAATCAAACAGATAGAAATCCGCGAGCCTGATTATTATGTGAAACAACTTGAACGGTACCAAAGACCAATGTTCAAGTGTCAACCAGTTTATATCAACAACCAATGGTTGGATTATCTAATTGATTGAACTACGCAGAACCTGTGATATTTCAATTATATAAACAAATATAATGCGGAAAAGAAATAACACAGATGCCAGAAGTTTTGTTAACGAGGAAACCGCAAATGCAGAAAACCCCGGGACCTAGTCCAGATTTGAACACCACATTGTATTAAGCCGCTACAGACACTAGCCTACTCCAAGTTAACTTCGGACTGGAATATAGTTGAACCCTAACCAATCTCACACTGATCAAGGTACAGTCGCGTTCCTTACGCCTATGAATCCCAGTAGGACTATGCGCACATGATTCCCTTAGCTGATCTCACCCACAAGTAAGAGTTGTTACGACCCAAAGTCAAAGACTTGATAAACTAATCCGTCTCATACAGAAAAGTCTATTTGTTAGAGCATAGCTCGTTTAAACCCACCTAGCGTTGGTATGTCAAGTTTGGTTTTCATATTTTAGTGAATCAAAACTCATGTTAAGAGTCGCTTGATTATGTACTAGAGTAAAGTTCGTATAGGTTAGCTTGAAAGTATTAGGATATGAGACATTACAAGTATTGTGAAGTATTGAAGATGTGAAGAAGCAAGGAGCTACAACTACAACAATCATCTTTCCACTTGAGGTTAGTGATATTTGACTTGAACTGTTTCATTCCCTAACGTATCTTTCAAGTCATGCATATTGAAAACAAAACTGCGAAGCATATTTGAACTCTAGATTGACATATTATTAAGGAATACAATACGAGGTTTATTGCTTAACCAGTAAACTTTGTAGAAAAGACATCGCCATAATCATTTGAATGCTATTGTGATTATGTATGGGTATGAGGTGAGGATTTCATCCTAGGGAACAATGTTTTACATGTGTTCTAAGGAAGTAAGTTCATAAACTTGTTTGTGAACCAAAAAGGAAATTGCCAGGCGTTATTGGTTTTGTTATTCATTGCATATCTTATGAACAACCAATATGTGTGATTGAGTATAACCGTTCACGACTTGTTTGTGTTCTTGATATAACTATTCACAAAGGCCTGACTTATGTATTGGTATGACTTTTATTAGTGAAACCGATCTTAAGTAATCACCTGAGATGGTATGATCGGGTTTGTGGTTTTATGTCTGACCAAATATGGGAAAGGGGAACCGATCCTAGTAAGAGGTGCAGTACATCACAAAGGGAAACTGATCCTTGTATGAGGTGCAACAAGGTTTATAGCAGAAAGGGGAACCGATCCTATGAACATGTGAAACACGTTTTTTGGCAAAGGGGAACCGATCCTATTACCTAGTCAACCGAATTTTGGAAAGCTAGTGTGACTATACACAGTACTCACATGGAAGGTAGAACCGAAACTTGTTTTGGTAGTTACGTTAAACCTATGATTGTGATTGAATGTTATTTGATCAATCGTATAGTTCTTGAAAGTCAGATGAACCAATTCTAAACTTGTTTGGAAGTGTGGAAAATAGGTTTCAAGGTTGTAAGTGTGAAAGAGAACTTACAAAGTAAGGATGTCGACATATTTTGAACACGTGCTATGAATGTTTATTATTTAATTGTTCAAAGTTATTCCTTAATAGCTAAGGGAATAGAATCCCAGGATCGAAACATAAATAAGTTAAAAATATTTTAATTAAGGTATTTAAAATCATTTTGTAGGGAAATAAGAATTAGTATTGTGCATTTACTAATTAGAGATTTTCCGAGAGATTTCGATCATTATTTTTGGATAGAGCATTCCAGGAATTATGAAAACCTAATTTTTTCTTTAATGAATATCTTGAGAATATTTTCGGTTGTGGAAATTCCTTGGTGTCCAAACTTCCTTGTCTATAAATACTTGAAGTTTTCCTTTTTAGCAAACTAATCCTTCGTAACAACAGACTTCCTTTTTGTTGTGTTGTTACTGGTGTAGACGCTTATTTGGAGAGGAGAGTAACCTAATTAGGCGAAATCTCTTACGGCCGCTCAGTTTAAAGTCTTCTTTGGGATTGAGAAGCTCTAGCGTGTACCGTTGGTGGGAAACTAGATAATTACGGTTTATCTTTTGTTTTCATTCATTTGATTGACTAACGGTGGTTGAACTTTGATTGCACCTAGTTTTTTTATGCTTGGGAATTTTCTCTTCTGATATAAGATGCACTCAAACTAGTTCAGAGTTTCGACAGGGATCTTTAGACTATTGTTAGTTCGAAAGACGATCTTGTGATAATCCATTGTTAACAGACTCCGTTCTGTGCGTGATTGATCACAAGAGATTCAAGTGATTGTGTGCAGGTTATTATTGAAGATATAAGAAGATTTGAAGACGAAAAATATATTTAAGATTTCTGATTTGTGGGTTCATAATCTTTGGTGTGCACAATACTTGTTTCGGTAAAAGAGGATTCAATTAATAATCGGTTTATCTTTGTGATAGATTGGATTGATTAATTGAGTAGATCGGCATCAACACAATTCTTTGGATTAATAGTGTTGTTGGCTTAATCTTAAACGATTACTTCGGTAATTGAATATAAGATAGATCTAAGAACCTGACGAAGGAGTTTATGTTAAGATAAACATAAGAGCCTTTGTCTGACTCATATCACTTGGTTGAATAGAGTTGATACCAAACAGATTTGTTGTTCCTTTACTGTTTGGAATACGAACCAAAGGAATTGTTCCAAGTACGTGACTAAGGTTGGAGGCGTGGGAATATAGACGGAACTAGGTGAACTATAGGTTTAGTTTCTTGGTCTCAACTATACGAAGTTAGGTGTAATTTTGTGTAGCGGCTTAATCCTGAGAGTATTCAATTTTGGACAACGTCCCGGGGTTTTTCTACATTTGTGGTTTCCTCGTTAACAAAATCTTGATGTGTCATTTACTTTATATTTCCGCATTATAATTGTTTTATTATAATTAAAGTAAATTACACAAACGTTAATTCCTATTTACTTGATAAGTGAATCCTATTGTGTTTGGTTAAGTCCGAACCTTTTTTATCAAGTAACATACTTCGTTGTTGTATTGTCTCGATCTCGTATCCATATACTATCACACGAAGTGTGAACCGGTTAGTTGTATTGTATCAACTCAGTACATAGAAAATCACTTTCGGAGAAAGGACTTTTAGGTGGGAAAAGTTTTAGCTTGAGGTATATTTGGGTACCCTCGCCTTTTCACTATTGAATAGATAAATCTGTCTCCCACAGAAATACCTATGAGTTTTGTTCCGTCTTTTGATAAATCAAGGTGAACAGGAACCAATTGATACCCCGGTCTTATATTCCCGAAGAAGAGCCTAGTAATATCAATCACCTCACAATAATCTTAATCGTACGGTAGCGAAACAAGATATTGTGGAATCACAAACGATGAGATGAAGATGTTTGTGACAACTGTTTATCTTGCCTATCGGAGATTAAATCTCGAGCAAATCTTAGAGAAGATAGTACTCAATATGATAGAAAATAGCAAGATCAGAATACGAAACTACTGAGAAAATAGTTGGGTCTGGCTTCACAATTCCAATGAAGTATTAAAGGTGAATCGACTCTAGTCACAACTAGTATCACCCGGGAGGTGTGGGTATTAGGTTTCCCAGTTGCTAGAGTTCTCCCTATATAGTCTTCAAATCAGGGTTTGCAATCAGTGCTACCTTGGTAACAAAGCATTCAATATTCACCGGTAGATGAAAACTGATTAGATTCAAGCTAATATTTTTCAACTGTTAGATCGAACTTAGCTTGTTACACACAAATGAAAAGTGACTTCATTTAGATATGAGTATCTGTACCTAAATGTGTACACCTTGTTGGCTCAACAAAAGTTAACCGAAGTTAGCCATATGAACACTTTCATATCAACCTTATTCATCTTAACCATAACTAGTTCAAATTACTTAAATGAAACTAGTTCTAGAGTTGTTCAATTGTTTATATTCTCATAGAAGTATGCAAGACACAATTGAAGCAAAATCGATTTTGATTCACTCGAATCAATTCATGAACATTATAGCTACGGTTTCCAAAAGATTGCATTCCTTAATATATAAATATATTAGTTCATGAACAAACCGATTTTAAAAAATAACCTACTCAAGTATGCGAACGGGTACGCATACCTCCAAGCTCAGTTGAATTTTCGGACATGAACTTTACGCCAGTACGCATACGGGTATGCATACTAAATTTCCGGATTTTCATTAACCAACCAGTACACATACGGGTATGCATACTATGGTTCCCAGATTTGGAATAACATGCAACAGTTTAGCATACAAGTACACATACTGTGCTATATCCAATCATGGTTAATTGTTTTAAACTCCCATTTCAATCATTGAAAACATTCTTAGAAGACGACAATAGTTGTCTCACACAAACTGTTAGCTTCAAAGCAATTTTCACGTGATCGAATGATCAATACGAAAAATTCCAAGTCTATATCAAATGACTGTCTCACACAAATCATGTAAGATGTTACCATACGATTTTCACATGATCATCTTTTGACTTTCGTCAAGAATATAAGATGAACTTGGTTAAAGCGAAAGCTTACCAACACATATTTCGAGAAATATGTAAGCGAGTTAAACTCAGCTCGAAATATAAAATGTGTATAATCGAAGTCTATATAGCTATACGACGTTTGTCTCAAATAGGAGATAGAGTAGATAGACTTTTGAGTGATAGATGAGTTCAAGTCTCCAGATATATTTTGTTGATGAAGTTCCACAAGATCCTCTTCGTCTTCAATCGATGAACGTCGTGAAGTCTAATGCTCAACTACACATTTTATCCTAATCCGAGACATAGCTATAAGTAGACTAGAAATCAAGACTTATAGTTTTGGCAACTAAACTTGAAAAACAAGCTTGAGATAGAAACGCTTGCGAGTTCGACCGAGTAGTGCTCTAACAATCTCCCCCTTTGTCAATTTTAGTGACCAAACTATCAATACATATGGATTACAAAATAAACAAACTTTGTAGATTCTCATCCAAATGCTTGATTTCCTTGGCTCTTCAACATTACTCGAAATCTTCGTCACGTCCAAGTACTCCAGTGATTCTGAACGTGTTCAACTCAGCATCATAGTTGTTGAAAATCCGTAGCTATCACAATATATAAAAACAAGATGTCTTTGTATTGTTATACAACGTCATAGTATTATTACACAACATCGAAGTCCAATTGTATCACAACTTTGACAACAATACTATGGTGATATGTATCACCCCTCCTTAGTCAATACTTCATATCCTGTAGATGGGGAAAAATGATTTGATGGTTTTTACGGAATTGAGGAGACGACCATGCGGAGGAGACTCCTTGAACCGAGCGAAATATTTAACCTCACACAGATGCACTGCAAAAAGGGAGTGCTTTAAGTTCGAGAGATCAATCTGTAGGACTCCGGCCTAAACCAAGACAATGACCATTCCAGAGTCAATTCGGTCACAAGAGAGGATGGGTCGATCTGTAGGAGGGAAGATGAGAAATTTGTGAGATCAATGGTGATCAAGGATTGTTGGTATGTTTTTGCTTGAAAATATTTTATGAATGATTGAGTTTACTCAGTTGAGAGTAATTGCTAAGACGATGAGTTCGTGTAGACGAAAGACTGTCTATCGAGAATTGTTTGTTCAAACTGTCTGTTCCTCAATCATGATTCAAAGAATTATTTATATTGCTAGAATTGTAAACGCATTGATCCCATGAAGTCTGACCGTTGCTGGAGTCAAAGAGTGGGGAAATGGAGATCGCGTTTAAACCAGTTGCTCATCGTGCGGAGACTTGGTTGATTTTCCATCCACTACTTTGCTAACTCCTCCAACTGATTGCATGACTTGCTCACATTCTCATCATGGGTGAACACACGTGCCGTAGGCCGCCAGACCAAAACCCTAGTTAATATCCCCCATGTGACACGATTGATGTCTCGTGATTGTGGAGTCTGCAAGGCAGACGTGTATTTAGTTAGTCAGTTGCTGACTTCATGGGACGATGAGTCCTTGCATTGCTGAGTCGAACAAATGTTCCGGGACTCATGAATTGAACATGTCTTTTGAGACAGAAGTACAATTGTCGAATAAATGTTGATAGTTAAGGTGAACAAATATCGTTCATTCGATGAATTGTTGAATATTGATAGTTGAACCAATATTCCTTAGTCTGAGAAAATATTGCTCATTTGATGAATTAAAATATCAATTCAAAATACTGGTAACTGAACCGAGTATAATTAACTAAAATGTTGATCACGGGATCAAGGTAAAATTATTAGTGTTCGAATCTGCTCAGAATTATGTTTTGCAGAGCTTTCAAAACCCTAATTTTGACCAATTGATGATCAAAGACGGAGTGAAGTAGGGACCGGCTACATGGGATGATGAGTCGATCATGTAACGCCCAGATGCTCGAGTGAGCAAAATATCAAAGTCTCTTGAAGACCAGTTGGTGAAAAGATGATTAAATGCTGGTTTAATCATTTATTCAAATAATGTTCGTCTGAACCTTAGGTGATAAAACCTAATAAATTATGAAGAGATGAAGGACCAACCAAGGGGTCATGAAACCGGTCCTGGTTGGTCACGGGATCGACTGACGATTGTTTTCTGAAATTCCAAATTGTTTGGAAGAGTTTGAACCTAATGTGAACAAATTAGGTCAAATGATGAAAAAGTATGGGACTTGCCTCTTGCAAGCCGAAGATCCAACCTTGGTCGGTCAAGTTAACATGCTCACGTCGCCAAAGTGTCCGCATCTCAGTCCTGAGAACTTTGATATTTTCTGATGTGCGTTTGAGCATCATTTTGAGAAAATATGAAGAAATCAAGGATTTTGCAGAAACTGAGGAAACTTCATAAGATAAAGGAAATAATAATAATAACAAAATGAAGGAATCATGAAGTATGGGACCGGCTATGGCCAAGGCATGGCCGGCCGGTCAATGAGCCCGGTCTCATGGCATTTTTCCTAATTTTGTATTATTTTCATGATTTTAGGGAAATATCATGAAATCAAGGAGTTTGTTGATATCAAGGAGTTTCCTTGAAGTGAAGGAGTTTCCATGGGATGAGGGAAACAAATGATACTAATAATCATAAAATAAGGGCGCGTTGGGACCGGCTTGGGCATGGTCGGCCGGCTAGGGCCCGGTCCCGTGAGTCTTCCCTAATTTTATATTATTTTCATGTTTTGAAGGAAATATCATGAAATTAAGGGGTTTCCATGGGATCAAGGACATAATAATAATAAAATAATAAGAACCTCAAGGTGTGGGACCGTCCACAACTAGGGCATGACCGTCCGGCTAGTAAGCTTTGTCCGGCACATCTTTCCTAATTATTTATTATTTCCTTGATGTGAAGGAAACACCATAAAACTGAGAAGTTTCCTTGAAACGAAGGAATTTTGTTCAAATGAGGGAATTTTCATGAGATCAAAGAAAATGATAAAAATATAATAAAATATAGAATTGGGCGTGGGACTGGCCGCGGCACGATTGGCCGGCCGGTGGGCCCAGTTCCCCGCGCCTTGATTAATATTTTATTATTTTATTCCTATTTTTACATAGGTTCATCGTTCCTTCGTGTTTTGGAATGCTCGTTCGTGCATTCAGGTGCTCGTTAGTGCATTATTGTTGAGTACATTTGCACCATTTTGGTCGGGGCTTACTCGATAGTGGGTCAGATGCCCGTATGTTGAATATTTATTACTAACCCATGGAATTCTACTGGGAATAACCATAAATTGAAGTAATGAAATATTATGAAGAACGTAGAATATTTTCTAAGGATTAAGTTAATGAATCTAATAATTTGGAAATAATTAATTGATGGCTCTATACTAGCACTATCGTCTAGGAGCATTAATTATTAGAGGATTGGGTGATATGAGCTAGTTGAAGCGTCATATTTATTATGTATAGTATAGTCAGGGAAAACACGTTGTTGCATCCTGAAGATGTTATCGCTCTATACTAGCAGGCAAGCTGTCTAGGAACCGTCCAATCATAATAATTCTATACACATGTATTTTATATAGTCAGGGAAAACATTGTTACATCCTGAAGACGTTATTGCTCTATACTCGCAGACAAGCTGTCTAGGAGCCGTCAAATCGTTCGATTATATATAAAAGTAATTACTGAAATTGCTCAGTATTCATGAGATATGCCGTTGCCTAAGTTGAGAGACTGCATATTCACGTATGCTCTGAGAGACAATGTACTCAGTCAGAGATTCTTGTGGCATGAGCTTTCATGCTTCAATAAGAGACATGAGCCTCAATACTCATCTGATTGCTGGATCAGGAGCATGTACAATTACGGTTTTACGATTTTAGCTTTTGTCGAAAATACACCATCTACATTAAGTCCCCTGCTTAGTGAGGGACAGTCATGTTCCTCAGTCAGCACTGGATGGTGATTTTTTTTTTAGTTACAGACGAAATAAATAATTGAACTTAGTCGTAAGATAGGATGTTACCGGATTTTCGATTGCGTGAGCGAACCATGGCTTGAACGAAGATCCCAGTGGTACGATAGAGAATCGTCTAAAGAGCGTAAATTGGTGTAGCACCGCTGATTTGGTGATGAAACCTTGGTCGATTTAGGATTCACGGGTCCGGGCCCAAGAAAGGAAATCCGTTTTAGCGCGGACGTTCGTTCGTCCGTTTAGTTTAAGAAACAAACAAAATAGACCTGAGTCTAATGATAAAAATTTTGTCTATGAGCTTTCACGAAAAACAAATATTTATTTTTTAAATATGTGAGATTTCACAAAGTGGAATAAACTCTCGTTTCAAAGGTGGATGCTCGTACGAGAGAATTCTTTTGAACAGACGTGCGTCTGTTAGTAATAAAATTTTGTTTATGAGCTTTCATGAAATTTTTTATCTTCGAGCTTTCATAAATCTTTGAAAATATACTCTCGCTTCAAAGACAGATGCTCGCGCGAGGGAGCAAATATATATATATTATTATTATTTTCAAACTTACGTGAGTTTCACGTTAAATATATATATTTTGTAAAACCAATGTTTTGATTTTGAACAACTGTTGAAAGTAGACAATTATACATGGTGAAATAATGTTTGTATGTAAGTTTTCACAATTGTAGAATGGACGTTTGTCCAATTTTTGAAAAACCAGTGGATGTTAAAATTCACGTGAGTTGTTCACGGTTTTATGAACATCAAGTCATGATTTTGAATAATGAGTTTTGCTCGTCTTTGCAGGTTTGAAGGAACGAGCAAGTTTTCGAAATTCTGACGTTATGATCACTACAGCTAGTGAAATCGTAAATAGGCAAGAGTTGAATTGTTACCATTTTGTTACGCGTTTGTTATTGGTATATCCATGACTCCATGTCTTTCGCCTCAGATAGTGGTGACTTCTGGTTACAACCAGTCTTCTGGCTTTTCCGGGGAACGCTCTATGAAGTCAAAGATGAAGACTTCTGCAGATGCTCATGCCGAGGTGAATCAACCTTTCAGAGACGCTGGAAGGCTGACACATTGTACGTCTCTCGATCATATGGGAGTCGTCCGTGCTAATATATATGCTTTATTGGTATTAGCAGATGCAGAGTGAAAGCAGGGACGTGATGGAATATCACAGAAGAAAAGAGCTGAAGATGAAAAGCCCATATCTCATTAGCAGAAGCACCACCGACTTCAGCAAGTGAGACTATCGGCTGAAGATGAATTCAGGATTTGCGTTGATGGTGTAGATCCTGATTCAGATGTGGATGAACGAATAATTTCGCCATAATTCGTCATCAGAAAATTCAGAAGCCGGTCTTTCAGTAAAAACGCTGTAGAATCTTCGTCCGATGTCGTATTTTCGCGGTCTACGCATGTTTTTCATCCTCGGAAGATTTCCAAGATTTAGTAAAGAATATTTTCTAGTTTTGAGCATGTTTAGGGGCCCAAATAGGCGAAACATTAAACTTGCAAGAGATTTCAAGAAAATTTTCAGCTGGCATGTAGTCCAATGTTTTGGACACATATCTTTGCTAGTTTCTCCAATTGCTGCGAATTTTGGATATGCTGTATATGACATCCATATAAAGATAATGGTATATGAACCATCCCTATATTCTTCACCAATTTTCCCAGCTCGCTTTTTTGTGCGGGACAGTGTAAAATCATCTCAGACGATCTTGTTGTAAAACCATTCACTTGTGTCTTGAACGGTTGGTGAAGGATTTCAATGTCATTGATTCTTTTGAGATCAGGACCCCTTGATTGATAAATGAGCATGGTGCTTGCAGCCATCTTGTTTCTGTCAGTCGTAGAAACATCACTTCTGAAACCCTGGCCACGGGACCATAACTGAGGTTGCTCTCAAGAGGGGGTGGTGTAATGACCATGGATTCATGTCCCGGTGGTAGAATTACTTTTATAATGAATGATTATCACATGAGAGTCTGGTGCCACGGGTCTTGGACTGTGAAACTGATCGTCATGATCAGTGGACCGTCAGTCCCCAGTATTTTGTTAAATCTCTCCTTTTCGTTTTCTCTTCTCCTGGAAAGACTTGGATAGAGGACCCAGGTATAAAAATTGATGTAAAGAACTAGGTGGTCGAAGTTGGAGGTACCTTGATGAAGTACTTAGTGGAAAGACCTGGTGGACACCGATCGACTATGGAAGTTATGAATCCCGTCTAAGAATTGCTGCTTGCATGTTGTATGCTCTGGAAGTTGTAGGAACCTCATACGATGTCGGAATTCGATGCTTGGCGCCATATTTTGAAGCTAAGAGACTGAGTTATCACATGAGAAAATAATCACTCAATTTGGAGTTGTAGAGGTTAGCCAACGCAGCGTGCACATTTATAACTGTAATCATGTGCAAGTTTTCAGATTCCATGAACTTGAGTGTGGAGGCCATATCTTTCAGCTCGTATGTCCGATTTATACGCCCTTTTGGTATGTTATACAAGAGACATAGACGGACATCTTTCATTGAGGAAGTATTGTCCCATTCCTCACTCATTGGTACGTTTTTGTAAACCCATGGGCTGAAGTATGTTGTATCTCATTTGTAGAGGTGATGAGAACATCTTGTAGAAGACTTGGGATTGTGCCTGCATGTTGTGCAAGATTCGGAAAGACTTTCATGTATACACACCTTGATATAAATCATTAGTGCTTGGAGAAGTCTGATCCATCGAGTAACACTTCAGAGAACAGATAGTTGATGAAGCTGGTCATGAGGATGTTTCCCCTAACACCGTCGTTGATGCTGGATCACGATACAATTTTCTCCAGAAATGCTTGTTGATGCCGATACTATGGTCGGAGTTGCTCCAGATACCGAAAAGGATAGATCCATGATTATCGACATAGTCTTTACTCCTTTATCCAGTGAGCCTTTACATTCACGAACTAATTGATGAGTTGAGCGTCCCTAAGATGAGGGTGTAGGGTTTAACCCAAATTCTCCCAAACCTTTACTGTGAAGTGCCTTGTCAGGGAATCGATGTTGTTGCAGTAGATAGCAGTGGCACTTTCCATTCTGGATGTGACCGGTGAAGAGAGGAAGTTCCTCAGTCGTGCAAGGGCTTGTGATGTAGAGAGACCCGTTGATGAAGTTTCATGGAATCACATCAGGTTGCAATAACTTGTTATGTGGATAACATTTATTGAAATAAAATTGATTTCTCCAATAAGATCAAGTCCCCGGTGTAAGTTGAAGGAGTTTGCGCCATCCATGGATGAATGATATTGCATCTGCTTCAGAAGTCTTATCATGGGATAAATTTTGTTACACTTTGATCGTGCTGGTGTTAAATCAGTGTGTCATCGTTGAGATATTTGTGTTGAAGCTAGAGGCGCTATTATAGAAGGTGTACTCTTTGATTGGGAGTACAATTTGAAGGCTTCTTAGAATAAGTCACCGAGAGATGAGCAGTTTTTGATTTTTCAGTTGGCCTTGGAAAAGTAGGCGATTGACTGTTGTAGGGATTTTCTTTTGGTTTGATAAAGATTTTCATTTAAATAAACTGATGTTGATTGCTGAAAGAGATTCAATTACTGAATGCAAGTATTGCATATATTTTGGAGGGATTGATCAAAACACGAATAAACTTCAAACTGAAAGAGATTCAATTACTAATGTTGATTGCTGAAAGAGATTCAAACTTCAGATGCTTGAGGGTCAATGCATCAGATCCCTCCACAGAACGTCTTAGGCATGATCATCTTGGCCCTGAATATCTTCTGTTCGGCTTTTCCTTCATTAGTCCTCCAACGTGTGAGATTTCATGCTCGTACAGGCGTCAGCACTTTTCCATAATTCGGCGGTGGACATTCCTGAATGCGGAACAGAAGTATATCCAAGACTTTCCTTGTCATGATTGCATATCACTCTAAAATGAACATTCCAGTGAGATGCTCATTTCGAAGAGGTGCGACCACTTGATAAAATATTGTTGTGGTGAAGATATCCATTCATGACGTCTTGCAACGGCTAAGTTGTTAGCAGAATTGAGTCCCCATGCTAGGAGAACTTGTAGAAGAATATATGATATGGACATAGGAGGAATGAGACTTGCCTGAGTGCAAAATATTTTGAGAAATGTCAATGCACCTTCTTCGGGTTCTTGTTTCAACCTCATCAGAAATTCCTCTCAGTGCCATGACGACGGAGCGCTCACCAAATCCCCTGGATCGAACCTTCTTCGTTGGAGAGATGTGAAACCAAAGTCGTTTTGTCATCATCCATGGATCAATGTTCGTCCGAGGACAATGTCATATCCTGAATATTCCTTGACTATAAAAAACTTGGCTTCTATCTATTTTCATCTTGAGAGTAATGTAGCCATAAGCATCTCTGAGCGTTCCTTCATGATTCTTGATTGAGATGGGAACATGAGTAGCTTCTTTTCGAGTGATGCCTGCGGCTCTAAGAGTCTTAAGTGGAATTAAGTTGATGACGGATCAACGTTCTTCCAAATTTGTTTCTTTTGAGATCGACTATGGTAAGCAGTCCACGGTCGTGCATCTCCTTGTCTGTGGCTGAAGGCCCAGGGAGTATTTCCGAAAATGAACAGTCATCTCCCTGAAATGATATGATTCAGTATTGTGAACATGTCTTTCCTTTGTGCTTTCGACGGATAAAATATTTCACATATATGTTCGACCATGAACCGCTTCTTTGACAGGTTGTTCAGAGAGATATTGTCCTGACTGAGAGAGGATCCCTGTGCACCCCTTCAGTCCCCAGGTTAAGTTCTCCTGATTCGACCTTTTCCTTGAAGATACGCTTCAAAAGCTTGCAGTCGCTTGTTGGATGATTGACGAACCTATGAAAGCGACAATAACGAGGATTCTCCATTTCTTCTTCAGTCGGCTTTTTCTTGACGTATGGAAATTTGATTGCACCATCTTGGATCCAGACTTCTAGCAGATCATTTTTTCAATGGGAAGAGGGAAGTCCGGGTCTGTCTGGTCATTTTGTTGACGCTGAGTCCACATTTGTGCATTTCAGGTTTGATTGTCCTTCCTTTGTGGAGAAGCCTGGAGAACTGGAGAAGCATGCTTGTGTTGTTGGGTAGGAGTTTGTGCATTGTCATTCCTTTGTGATTTCGAATGAGCTGGAGAAGTATGCTTGCGTTGTGGTTCAGCTTTTCGTTTGCTCCCTTCTACAACAACATTTGTGCAAGGTTGCAGGTTGTACTGTTTGTTGATTAAACGTCTGCTACCTCGAGTTTCCTGTGATTCTTCGGCTTTTGTAGTTTTAGCTTCCTCAGTAAAGCAGGTGTAGTGGTTTCTGATCTCTTATCCGCTTCATGAAGTTCTGAGAAAGTATGGAACCTGAGATTTTCCAGTAAAGCTCTGTAGACTGGAATCATTCCATTAATGCACAAGTCCACGAATTGTTGTTCTGTGACATTTGGATCATGACAGTACAGGACTTGAACTCTGAACCTTTTCACATAATCATTAGGATGTTTATTGCTCCTTTGAAACATCCTTCCAAGATCAGAGAGGGTGAGTTGCTCTGAAACGAAGAAATATTTTCAGTAGAAAGTATTAATCATTTCTCCCCAACTTGTGATACTTCATGGTGTGATGTTGTTGTACTAGGTATATGCTCTGCCTTTCAGAGACTTTGAAAATTCCTTCAGACGGACGACATGGTTGTGCTCATGTTCACCCAATGCTTCCAGAAACCGAGAAATATGTTCTCGAGCATTGTCTGTTCCATCATAAAGGGTGAATGTTAGAGAGGTATAACCTTTTGGCAGAGGAATCCTTTGTGTAGCATCAAGGTATGGAGGTTGGTGACGGTGGACAAAATACGTCTTATATTTTCCACGATCCTCCAAGAGGCGCTCCAGATCTTCACGAGTGATGAAACTTGACGGCTCCTTCGTTGGTTGGTTGTATTATATGCAGCTTTGTGAACTTCATCGTCATCCACTACATGAATTGGAGTGACTTCAGGATCAGCGTTAGCTTTTCCTTTCTCCTGAGTTTTTTCTGACATCTTGTCTGTAAGAGTCTTGAGATAATTGCATAACTCTTTCTGAGTGGCCGCCATGTCAGTCTGATTCTTGACAAGAGTCTCTTGCACCTTGATGAGATCACCTATGGTAGGCGGATTTTCTCTAATTTCTTCAGGAAACCGTCCGTAGAGAGGATTGTTCCCGATGTTGGTTTGAGGAAGAGGGGTACCACTAGTGCCGTTGTTAGAAGCCGGAGCAGTTTCTGGAGTACTACCAGTATTGCTAGTGCTAGCATTGTTTGGGTTAGGATTTGTAACTGAACCTGACCTAAGATCAACCATTTTTGTGAGAATTGTATTGCAACCGAGAGATTAATCTCCCACTGTGGTCGCCAATCTGTAGATGGTGAAAAACGATTTGCTAGTTTTTACGGAATTGAGGAGACGACCGTGCGGAGGAGACTCCTTGAACCGAGCGAAATGTTTAACCTCACACAGATGCACTGCAAGAAGGGAGTGCTTTAAGTTCGAGAGATCAATCTGTAGGACTCCGGCCTAAACCAAGACAATGGCCATTCTAGAGTCAATTCGGTCACAAGAGAGGATGGGTCGATCTATAGGAGGGAAGCTGAGAAATGTGTGAGATCAATGATGATCAAGGATTGTTGGTGTGTTGTGTATTTTGCGTGAAAATAGTTTCTGAACGATTGAGTTTACTCAGTTGAGAGTAATTGCTAAGACGATGAGTTCGTGTAGACGAAAGACTGTTTATCGAGAATTGTCTGTTCAAACTGTCTGTTCCTCAGTCATGATTTAGAGACTTATTTATATTGCTAGAATTGTAAACACCTTGATCCCATGAAGTGTGACAGTTGCTGGAGTCAAAGAGTGGGGAAATGGAAATCGTGTTAAAACCAGTTGCTCATCGTGCGGAGACTTGGTTGATTTTCCATCCACTACTTTGCTAACTCCTCCAACTGATTGCATGACTTGATCACATTCTCATCGTGGGTGAACACACGTGTCGTAGGCCGCCAGACCAAAACCCTAGTTAATATCCCCCATGTGACACGATTGATGTCTCGTGATTGTGGAGTATGCAAGGCAGACGTGTATTTAGTTAGTCAGTTGCTGACTTAATGGGACGATGAGTCCTTGCATTGCTGAGTCGAACAAATGTTTTGGGACTCATGAATTGAACGTGTCTGTTGAGACAGAAGTACAATTGTCCAATAAATGTTGATAGTTAAGGTGAACAAATATCGTTCATTCGATGAATTGTTGAATATTGATAGTTGAACCAATATTCCTTAGTCTGAGCAAATATTGCTCATTTGAGAAAGTATTGCTCGTTTGATGAATTAAAATATCAATTTAAAATACTGGTAACTGAACCGAGTATAATTAACTAAAATGTTGATCACGGGGTCAACGTAAAATTATTAGTGTTCGAATCTGCTCAGAATTATGTTTTGCAGAGCTTTGGATTCGAAACCCTAATTTTGATCAATTGATGATCAACGACGGAGTGAAGGAGGGACCGACTACATGGGATGATGAGCCGACCATGTAACCCCCAGATGCTCGAGTGAGCAAAATATCAAAGTCTCTTGAAGACCAGTTGGTGAAAAGATGATTAAATGCTGGTTTAATCATTTATTCAAATAATGTTCGTCTGAACCTTAGGTGATAAAACCTAATAAATTACGAAGAGATGAAGGACCGATCAAGGGGTCATGAAACCGGCCCTGGTTGGTCACGGGATCGACTGACGATCGTTTTATTAAATTCCAAATTGTTTGGAAGAGTTTGAACCTAATGTGAACAAATTAGGTCAAATGATGAAAAAGTATGGGACCGGCCTCTTGCAAGCCAAAGAGCCAACCTTGGTCGGTCAAGGTAACATGCTCACGTCGCCAAAGTGTCCACGTCTCAGTCCTGATAATTTTGATATTTTCTGATGTGCGTTTGAGCAACATTTTGAGAAAATATGAAGAAATCAAGGATTTTGCTGAAACTGAGGAAACTTCATAAGATGAAGGAAACAATAATAATAATAAAATGAAGAAATCATGAAGTGTGGGACCGGCTATGGCCAAGGCATGTCCGGCCGGCCAATGAGCCAGGTCCCATGGCATTTTTCCTAATTTTATATTATTTTAATGATTTTAGGGAGATATCATGAAATCAAGGAGTTTGTTGATATCAAGGAGTTTCCTTGAAGTGAAGGAGTTTCCATGAGATGAGGGAACACAAATAATATTAATAATAATAAAATAAGGACGTGTGGGACCGGCTTGGGCATGGTCGGCCGGCTAGGGCCCGGTCCCGTGAGTCTCCCCTAATTTTATATTATTTTCATGATTTGAAGGAAATATCATGAAATTAAGGGATTTCCATGGGATCAAGGACATAATAATAATAAAATAATAAGGAACTAAAGGTGTGGGACCGGCCACAACTAGGTCATGACCGTCCGTCTAGTATGCTTGGTCCCGCACACCTTTCCTAATTATTTATTATTTCCTTGATGTGAAGGAAACACCATAAAACTGAGGAGTTTCCTTGAAACGAAGGAATTTTGTTCAAATAAGGGAATTTTCATGAGATCAAGGAAAATGATAAAAATATAATAAAATATAGAATTGGGCGTGGGACTGGCCGCGGCACGACCGGCCGGCCGGTGGGCCCAGTTCCCCAGCGCCTTGATTAATATTTTATTATTTTATTCCTATTTTTACATAGGTTCATCGTTCCTTCGTGTTTTGGAATGCTCGTTCGTGCATTCAGGTGCTCATTAGTGCATTATTGTTGAATACATTTGCACCATTTTGGTCAGGGCTTACTCGATAGTGGCTCAGATGCCCGTACGTTGAATATTTATTACTAACCCATGGAATTCTACTGGGAATAACCATAAATTGAAGTAATGAAATATTATGAAGAACGTAGAATATTTTCTAAGGATTAAGTTAATGAATCTAATAATTTGGAAATAATTAATTGATGGCTCTATACTAGCACTATCGTCTAGGAGCATTAATTATTAGAGGATTGGGTGATATGAGCTAGTTGAAGCGTCATATTTATTATGTATAGTATAGTCAGGGAAAACCCGTTGTTGCATCCTGAAGACGTTATCGCTCTATACTAGCAGGCAAGCTGTCTAGGAACCGTCCAATCATAATGATTCTATACACATGTCTTTTATATAGTCAGGGAAAACATTGTTACATCCTGAAGACGTTATTGCTTTATACTCGCAGACAAGGTGTCTAGGTGCCGTCAAATCGTTCGATTATATATAAAAGTAATTACTGAAATTGCTCAGTATTCATGAGATATGCCGTTGCCTAAGTTGAGAGACTGCATATTCACGTATGCTCCGAGAGACAATATACTCAGTCAGAGATTTTTGTGGCATGAGCTTTCATGCTTCAATAAGAGACATGAGCATCAATACTCATCTGATTGCTGGATCAGGAGCATGTACAATTACGGTTTTACGATTTTAGCTTTTGTCGAAAATCCACCATCTACATTAAGTCCCCTGCTTAGTGAGGGACAGTCATGTTCCTCAGTCAGCACTGGATGGTGATTTTTTTTTTAGTTACAGACGAAATAAATAATTGAACTTAGTCGTAAGATAGGATGTTACCGGATTTTCGATTGCGTGAGCGAACCATGGCTTGAACGAAGATCCCAGTGGTACGATAGAACATCGTCTAAAGAGAGTAAATTGGTGTAGCACCGCTGATTTGGTGATGAAACCTTGCTCGATTTAGTATTCACGGGTCCGGGCCCAAGAAAGGAAATCCGTTTTAAAGCGGACGTTCGTTCGTTCGTTTAGTTTAAGAAACAAACAAAATAGACCTGAGTCTAATGATAAAATTTTGTCTATGAGCTTTCACGAAAAACTAAAATTTATTTTTTAAAAATGTGAGATTTCACAAAGTGGAATAAACTCTCGTTTCAAAGGTGGATCCTCGTACGAGAGAATTCTTTTGAACAGACGTGCGTCTGTTAGTAATAAAATTTTGTTTATGAGCTTTCATGAAATTTTTTATCTTCGAGCTTTCATAAATCTTTGAAAATATACTCTCGCTTCAAAGACAGATGCTCGCGCGAGGGAGCAAATATATATATATTATTATTATTTTCAAACTTACATGAGTTTCACGTTAAATATATATATTTTGTAAAACCAATGTTTTGATTTTGAACAACTGTTGAAAGTAGACATTATACATGGTGAAATAATGTCTGTATGTAAGTTTTCACAATTGTAGAATGGACGTTTGTCCAATTTTTGAAAAACCAGTGGATGTTAAAATTCACGTGAGTTGTTCACGGTTTTATGAACATCAAGTCATGATTTTGAATAATGAGTTTTGCTCGTCTTTGCAGGTTTGAAGGAACGAGCAAGTTTTCGAAATTCTGACGTTATGATCACTACAGCTAGTGAAATCGTAAATAGGCAAGAGTTGAATTGTTACCATTTTGTTACGCGTTTGTTATTGGTATATCCATGACTCCATGTCTTTCGCCTCAGATAGTGGTGACTTCTGGTTACAGCTAGTCTTCTGGCTTTTCCGGGGAACGCTCTATGAAGTCAAAGATGGAGACTTCTGCAGATGCTCATGCCGAGGTGAATCAACCTTTCAGAGACGCTGGAAGGCTGACACATTGTATGTCTCTCGATCATCTGGGAGTCGTCCGTGCTAAGATATATGCTTTATTGGTATTAGCAGATGCAGAGTGAAAGCAGGGACGTGATGGAATATCACAGAAGAAAAGAGCTGAAGATGAAAAGCCCATATCTCATTAGCAGAAGAACCACCGACTTCAGCAAGTGAGACTATCGGCTGAAGATGAAGTCAGGATTTGCGTTGATGGTGTAGATCCTGATTCAGATGTGGATGAACGAATAATTTCGCCATAATTCGTCATCAGAAAATTCAGAAGCCGGTCTTTCAGTAAAAACGCTGTAGAATCTTCGTCCGATGTCGGATTTTCGCGGTCTACGCATGTTTTTCATCCTCGGAAGATTTCCAAGATTTAGTAATGAAGCTTTTCTAGTTTTGAGCATGTTTAGGGGCCCAAATAGGCGAAACAGTAAACTTGCAAGAAATTTCCAGAAAATTTTCAGCTGGCATGTAGTCCAGTGTTTTGGACACATATCTTTGCTCGTTTCTCCAATTGCTTCGAATTTTGGATATGCTGTAGATGACATCCATATAAAGAGAATGGTATATGAACCATCCCTAGATTCTTCACAAATTTCTCCCAGATCGCTTCTTTGTGCGGGACAGTGTAAAATCATCTCAGACGATCTTGTTGTAAAACCATTCACTTGTGTCTTGAACGGTTGGTGAAGGATTTCAATGTCATTGATTCTTTTGAGATCAGGACCCCTTGATTGATACATGAGCATGGAGCTTGCATCCACCTTGTTTCTGTCAGTCGTAGAAACATCACTTCTGAAACCTTGGCCACGGGACCATAACTGAGGTTGATCTCAAGAGGGGGTGGTGTAATGACCATGGATTCATGTCCCGGTGGTAGAATTCCTTTTATTATGAATGATTATCACATGAGAGTCTGGTGCCACGGGTCTTGGACTGTGAAACTGATCGTCATGATCAGTGGACCGTCAGTCCCCAGTATTTTATTAAATCTCTCCTTTTCGTTTTCTCTTCTCCTGGCAAGACTTGGATAGAGGACCCAGGTATAAAAATTGATGTAAAGACCTAGGTGGTCGAAGTTGGATGTACCTTGATGAAGTACTTAGTGGAAAGACCTGGTGGACACCGATCGACTGTGGAAGTTATGAATCCCGTCTAAGAATTGCTGCTTGCATGATGTATGCTCTGGAAGTTGTAGGAACCTCATAAGACGTCGGAATTCGATGCTTGACGCCATATTTTGAAGCTAAGAGACTGAGTTATCACATGAGAAAAGAATCACTCAATTTGGAGTTGTAGAGGTTAGCCAACGCAGCGTGCACATTTATAACTGAAATCATGTGCAAGTTTTCAGATTCCATGAACTTGAGTGTGGAGGCCATATCTTTCAGCTCGTATGTCCGATTTATACGCCCTTTTGGTATGTTATACAAGAGACATAGACGGCCATCTTTCATTGAGGAAGTATTGTCCCATTCCTCACTCATTGGTACGTTTTTGTAAACCCATGGGCTGAAGTATGTTGTATCTCATTTGTAGAGGTGATGAGAACATCTTGTAGAAGACTTGGGATTGTGCCCGCCTGTTGTACAAGCTTCGGAAAGACTTTCATGTCTACACACCTTGATATGAATCATTAGTGCTTGGAGAAGTCTGATCCATCGAGTAACACTTTAGAGAACGGATAGTTGATGGAGCTGGTCATGAGGATGTTGCCCTGACACTGTCGTTGATGCTGGATCACGATACAATTTTCTCCAGAAATGCTTGTTGATGCCGATACTATGGTCGGAGTTTCTCCAGAGACCGAAAAGGCTAGATCCATGATTATCGACATAGTCTTTACTCCTTTATCCAGTGAGCCTTTACATTCACGAACTAATTGATGAGTTGAGCGTCCCTAAGATGAGGGTGTAGGGTTTAACCCAAATTCTCCCGAACCTTTACTGTGAAGTGCCTTATCAGGGAATCGATGTTGTTGCGGTAGATAGCAGTGGCACTTTCCATTCTGGATGTGACCATTGAAGAGAGGAAGTTCCTCAGTCGTGCAGGGGCTTGTGATGTAGAGAGACCCGTTGATGAAGTTTCATGGAATCACATCAGGTTGCAATAACTTGTTATGTGGATAACATTTATTGAAATAAAATTGATTTCTCCAATAAGATCAAGTCCCCGGTGTATGTTGAAGGAGTTTGCGCCATCCATGGATGAATGATATTGCATCTGCTTCAGAAGTCTTATCATTGGGATAAATTCATTTACACTTTGATCGTGCTGGTGTTAAATCAGTGTGTCATCGTTAAGATATTTGTGCTGAAGCTAGAGGCGCTATTATAGAAGGTGTACTCTTTGATTGGGAGTACAATTTGACGGCTTCTTAGAATAAGTCACCGAGAGATGAACAGTTTTTAATTTTTCAGGTTGCCTTGGAAAAGTAGGCGATTGACTGTTGTAGGGATTTTCTTTTGGTTCGATAAAGATTTTCATTTAAATAAACTGATGTTGATTGCTGAAAGAGATTCAATTACTGAATGCAAGTATTGCATATATTTTGGAGGGATCACGAATAAATTAAGAAAATCCTGCTTCAAACTTCAGATGCTTGAGGGTCAATGCATCAGATCCCTTAACAGAACGTCTTAGGCATGATCATCTTGGCCCTGAATATCTTCTGTTCGGCTTTTCCTTCATTAGTCCTCCAACGTGTGAGATTTCATGCTCGTACAGGTGTCAGCACTTTTCCATAATTCGGCGGTGGACATTCCTGAATGCGGAACAAAAGTATTCCAAGACATTCCTTGTCATGATTGCATATCGTCTCTAAAATGAACATTCCAGTGAGATGCTCGTTTCGAAGAGGTGCGACCACTCTATAAAATATTGTTGTGGTGAAGATATACATTCATGACGTCTTGCAACGGCTAAGTTTTTAGCAGAATTGAGTCCCCATGCTAGGAGAACATGTAGAAGAATATATGATATGGACATAGGAGGAATGACACTTGCCTGAGTACAAAATATTTTGAGAAATGTCAATGCACCTTCTTCGGGTTCTTGTTTCAACCTCATCAGAAATTCCTCCCAGTGCCATGACGACAGAGCGCTCACTAAATCCCCTGGATCGAACCTTCTTCGATGGAGAGATGTGTAACCAAAGTCGTTTTGTCAGCATCCATGGATCCATGTTCGTCCGAGGATCATGTCATATCCTGAATCTTCCTTGACTATAAAAAACTTGGCTTCTATCTATTTTCATCTTGAGAGTAATGTAGCCATAAGCATCTCTGAGCGTTCCTTCATGATTCTTGATTGAGATAGGAACATGAGTAGCTTCTTTTCGAGTGATGCATGCGGCTCTAAGAGTCTTCAGTGGAATTATGTTGATGGCGGATCAACGTTATTCCAATTTGTTTCCATTGAGATCGACTATGGTAAGCAGTCCACGGTCGTGCATCTCCTTGTCTGTGGCTGAAGTCCCAGGGAGTATTTCCGAAAATGAACAGTCGTCTCCCTGAAACGATGTGATTCAGTATTGTGAACATGTCTTTCCTTTGTTCCTTCGAAGGATAAAATATTTCACATATATGTTCGACCATGAACCGCTTCTTTGACAGGTTGTTCATAGAGAGATTGTCCTGACTGAGATAGGATCCATGTGCACCCCTTCAGTCCCGAGGTTAAGTTCTCCTAATTCGACCTTTTCCTTGAAGATGCGCTTCAAAATCTTGCAGTCGCTTGTTGGATGATTGACGAACCTATGAAAGCGACAATAACGAGGATTCTCCATTTCTTCTTCAGTCGGATTTTTCTTGACGTATGGAAATTTGATTGCACCATCTTGGATCCAGACTTCTAGCAACTCGATCACTTTTTCAATGGGAAGAGGGAAGTATGGGTCTGTCTGGTCATTTGTTGACGCTGAGTCCACATTTGTGCATTTCAAGTTTGATTTTCCTTCCTTTGTGGAGGAGCCTGGAGAACTGGAGAAGCATGCATGTGTTGTTGGGTAGGAGTTTGTGCACTATCCTTCCTTTGTGCTTTCAAATGAGCTGGAGAAGTATGCTTGCGTTGTGGTTCAGATTTTCGTTTTCTCCCTTCTGCAACAACATTTGTGGAAGGTTGGAGGTTGTACTGTTTTTTGATTAAACGTCTGCTACCTCGAGTTTCCTGTGATTCTTCGGATTTTGTAGTTTTAGCTCCCTTAGTAAAGCAGGTGCAGTGGTTGCTGATCTCTTAGCCGCTTCATGAAGTTATGAGAAATTCTGGAACCTGAAATTTTCCAGTAAAGCTCTGTAGACTGGAATCATTCCATTAATGCACAAGTCCACGAATTGCTGTTTTGTGACATTTGGATCATGACAGTCCAGGGCTTGAACTCTGAACCTTTTCACATAATCATTAGGATGTTCATTGCTCCTTTGAAACATCCTTCCAAGATCAGAGAGGGTGATTTAGTCTGAAACGAAAAAATATTTTCAGTAGAAAGCATTAATCATTTCTCCCCAACTTGTGATACTTCTTGGTGCGATGTTGTTGTACCAGGTATATGCTCTGCCTTTCAGAGACTTTGAAAATTCCTTCAGACGGACGACATGGTTGTGCTCATGTTCACCCAATGCTTCCAGAAACCGAGAAATATGTTCTCGAGCATTGTTTGTTCCATCATAAAGGGTGAATGTTGGAGAGGTATAACCTTTTGGCAGAGGAATCCTTTGTGTAGCAGCAGGGTATGGAGGTTGGTGACGGTGGACAAAAGACGTCTTATCTTTTCCACGATCCTCCAAGAGGCGCTCCAGATCTTCACGAGTGATGAAACTTGACGGCTCCTTCGTTGGTTGGTGAATTAAAATATTGCTCGTTTGATGAATTAAAATATCAATTTAAAATACTGGTAACTGAATCGAGTATAATTAACTAAAATGTTGATCACGGGATCAACGTAAAATTATTAGTGTTCGAATCTGCTCAGAATTATGTTTTGCAGATCTTTGGATTCGAAACCCTAATTTTGATCAATTGATGATCAACGACGGAGTGAAGGAGGGACCGACTACATGGGATGATGAGCCGACAATGTAACCCCCAGATGCTCGAGTGAGCAAAATATCAAAGTCTCTTGAAGACCAGTTGGTGAAAAGATGATTAAATGCTGGTTTAATCATTTATTCAAATAATGTTCGTCTGAACCTTAGGTGATAAAACCTAATAAATTACGAAGAGATGAAGGACCGATCAAGGGGTCATGAAACCGGCCCTGATTGGTCACGGGATCGACTGACGATCGTTTTATGAAATTCCAAATTGTTTGGAAGAGTTTGAACCTAATGTGAACAAATTAGGTCAAATGATGAAAAATTATGGGACCGGCCTCTTGAAAGCCAAAGAGCCAACCTTGGTCGGTCAAGGTAACATGCTCACGTTGCCGAAGTGTCCACGTCTCAATCCTGATAATTTTGATATTTTCTGATGTGCGTTTGAGCAACATTTTGAGAAAATATGAAGAAATCAAGGATTTTGCTGAAACTGAGGAAATAATAATAATAATAATAAAATGAATAAATCATGAAGTGTGGGACCGGCTATGGCCAAGGCATGTCCGGCCTGCCAATGAGCCAGGTCCCATGGAATTTTTCCTAATTTTATATTATTTTCATGATTTTAGGGAAATATCATGAAATCAAGGAGTTTGTTGATATCAAGGAGTTTCCTTGAAGTAAAGGAGTTTCCATGAGATGAGGGAAACAAATAATATTTATAATAATAAAATAAGGACGTGTGGGACCGGCTTGGGAATGGTCGGCCGGCTAGGGCCTGGTCCCGTGAGTCTCCCCTAATTTTATATTATTTTCATGATTTGAAGGAAATATCATGAAATTAAGGGATTTCCATGGGATACAGGATATAATAATAACAAAATAATAAGGAACTCAAGGTGTGGGACCGGACACAACTAGGGCATGACCGACCGGCTAGTAAGCTTGGTCCCGCACACCTTTCCTAATTATTTATTATTTCCTTGATGTGAAGGAAACACCATAAAACTGAGGAGTTTCCTTGAAACGAAGGAATTTTGTTTAAATAAATGAATTTTCATGAGATCAAGGAAAATAATAAAAATATAATAAAATATAGAATTGGGCGTGGGACTGGCCGCGGCACGACCGGTCGGCCGGTGGGCCCAGTTCCCCAGCGCCTTGATTAATATTTTATTATTTACTATTTTCTTCCTATTTTTACATAGGTTCATCGTTCCTTCGTGTTTTGGAATGCTCGTTCGTGCATTCAGGTGATCGTTAGCGCATTATTGCTGAGTACACTTGTACCATTTTGGTCGGGGCTTACTCGATAGTGGCTCAGATGCCCGTACGTTGAATATTTATTACTAACCCATGGAATTCTGCTGAGAATAACCATAAATTGAAGTAATGAAATATTATGAAGAACGTAGAATATTTTCTAAGGATTCAGTTAATGAATCTAATGATTTAGAAATAATTAATTGATGGCTTTATACCAGCACGATCGTCTAGGAGCATTAATTATCAGAGGATTGGGTGATATGAGCTAGTTGAAGCGTCATATTTATTATGTATAATATAGTCAGGGAAAACACGTTGTTGCATCCTGAAGACGTTATCGCTCTATACTAGCAGACAAGCTGTCTAGGAGCCGTCCAATCATTTCTATACACATGTGTTTTATATAGTCAGGTAAAACATTGTTACATCCTGAAGACGGTATTGATTTATACTAGCAGGCAAGCTGTCTAGGAGCCGTCTAATCATTCGATTCTATATAAAAGTAATTACTGAAATTGCTCAGTATTCATGAGATATTTCGTTGCCTCAGTTGAGAGACTGCATATTCACGTATGCTCTGAGAGACAATATACTCAGTCTGAGATTCTTGTGGCATGAGCTTTTATGCTTCAGTGAGAGACATGAGCTTCAATACTCATCTGATTGCCGAATCAAGAGCATGCACAATTATGGTTTTACGATTTTAGCCTTTGTCGAAAATCCACCATCTACATATCCCATAACAAATTGCAATATATGAAATCATAAAGATTAATACTGCAAAATCATATTCCAAATAAACTTTAGAATTTAAATAAATAAATCTAAAAACATTGCAAGATGAAAACGTTGGACATATCTATGTGTAATCACAATAATGGCTATTCCAAACCCTAGTTGTCCTTCTTAAACACAAGAATAAATTCTCATAAGAAGTTTCCTAGACATTGAGACCTCTGAAAAATTCTTTATCGTCCCCGAACTCCTTGTCGTCAACAACCATGGGAATATATGGTTCGTGAAGAAAGGAGTCAATTCCAACAAACCTTCTAGGCTGATGATGTCGAACCAGGGCCTTCTGAATTTCAAGAGTTCTCATAACAAAATCCTTTATTTATTGAGTCTCCTTCCTTGTCTCTTTCAACTCTTCAAGAACATCAGAAAACTTCTGAAGGAACAACTCTTGGCTTCCTCACATTCCTTCTTTTTCTTTTCAAAGTTGGAGGTAACGGAGATTTTTCTTTTTCCTTCATGATTGATGGCTTAACAATCATATTAACATCTTTTCCATCAGAATTTATGATGCTTGGAGTCTCCATAGCAATAGGGGTTTGTGAGAGGATTTTCTTAGAGCAATCTCTACAAGCAAACTTGTGATAAAAGAGTTTCTTAGGGAAGGAAAAAAGGACTGTAGGGTTACGAAACCTTTATACACTTAAAGTATTCACGTACGCACAACTCTTACCCTATAAAAGGCATAATTGTCCATTTTAACCCTCTTTCATTGATTCAACAGGGAAGTCCTTTCCGATATCAATTAGATATGAAAAGCGACACGAATTCCAGACTTTACAATGCTCTCAGAGCAAAAAACATAAAAGAAAAATCAAAACAATCTAACGACTTTTTTTTTTCTAAAGCTTGAGGTGTGAAAAATATTGTCTCTTGTGATCAGGCACATGAGAAAAGATGCACTAACCAACACAATTTAAGTTGTGTTTGGGTGAACAATAATCTGTCCACCATACCCTTTTCGATCGGAATTCATCGAGCCATGTTTCTCATAGTGTTTAGACCATAAATTTCTTTCTAATGATATAGACTCGTCCTTGGAAACTAACTTCTTTGACGAAGATAAAATCTTACATACCTCAGCGGTCTTTTGAACAAGTTTGAGCTTGTTTGCTAATCGATTCGCTATTCACTGAAGTTTGTTGACATGCCTCATTTTGTGTTTGTACTTGAAACACTTTAAAAGTTCATGACCTTTGAGTGAACAATAAGAGCATGTCAACCTGCAATATGATTCAGACGCCCGAGATGTGCAAGCTGCTAAGTGGAACCTGAAAAATTAGACAGGGAGTTTCCAACAGAAAGATCAATTTTTCTTCCAGACTGGTTGAGTTCTCTTCTGAAAGAAGCGCAACACTTGGTTTTTCTTCTTCATTAGAATCATAGTTGTCAGACATTTCATCAAAAGTTGCAGCTAGACCTCTGTTCCCAGTGTATTTCTTACGATTTGGACACTCATTTGCAAAATGACCAAAACCTTTACACTTAGAGCACCGAGGCATATCCTCGTCATCAGTTTCATCATTATCCCTGTAGGAGGAACACGATTATGGGGTTTATCTAATGACCTGGATTTATCTCTGGAGAACCGTTTATTTCTCTTTAAAAGAAGGTCTCTAAACTGTCTTGTGATCACCGAGACTGACTTGTCAAGATCTTCATCTGATGAATCGACCTCAGAAACATCGTCTTCAGAGATGCAAACACTTTTAATTTTATCAAGTAATTTAGTGTTCCTTTGTGCTTTGAAAGCAACATCCTTTCCAGATTTGTATGTATTCTCATGATCAAAGATCTTTAAATTCCCAACCAGAGTATTTCTGGAAAGCGTTGTGAGAATATTTCCTTTAACGATGGCATGCTTCTTAGAATCGTATCTGGATGGCAGCGATCTGAGAATTTTCATCACAATGTCCTTTTCAGGAATAGTCTTACCCAATGAAAAATATGCATTAACAATTTCAGTCACTTTGTGATTAAACTCATCAAATGATTCTTTATCTGCCATACGAAGGTTTTCCCAATCAGAATTTAGGTTTTGAAGCCTAAATTCTTTTTCACATGTATTCCCTTCAAATACGGTTTCTAAGATATCCCAGGATTCTTTATACTTCGTGCACGTAGTCACATGATGCTGAAGATCTAGGGTAATGGCATGTATAATAACATTTAAGCCGTCAGAATTTTTCTTTGAAGCAAGGATTTCTTCTGGCCTATATCTACCAATATCCTTAGGTATAGATACATCGCCTTCTGTATTAACTGGAGGATCATAACCATTAACAACACGTGCCCATGTTTTAAAATCACGAGCTTGAATAAAAGCACGCATAACGATTTTCCACCACAAGTAGGTTGAGCCATCAAAGACTGGTGGTACGTTTATAGAGATACTGTCCATAGTGTCAGATCACTACAAACACAAACTTATAAGGTCTTAAACGTGTTTGCTTGCTATGATACAAATTGAAAAAGTGGGGGTACAACAACCTTACCTAATATTTCGCTTAGCAATCTGTATGGACTAACTCCAATATACTTTCAAGAGAATCAACTAGACAGTCAGAATCAATCTTAATAAAAGTATATCCAAGAGTTATATCTCAATCTATCAATTAAATCCACAATCAAACAAGTAATAATTTTCGAGCCTGATTGAATATAAGAGAGATAAACTTG
Organism: Papaver somniferum; assembly: GCF_003573695.1. NCBI lineage: Eukaryota > Viridiplantae > Streptophyta > Magnoliopsida > Ranunculales > Papaveraceae > Papaver > Papaver somniferum. The sequence continues at coordinate 156,464,536 of NC_039366.1, read as the reverse complement.
AACGGTACCAAACACCAAGGTTCAAGGATTAATCAATTTCAATCAACAACCAAAGGTTGGATTTACCAATTGATCGATTCAACGCACAACCTGTGATATTTCTATTATATAACAAAACATAATGCGGAAAAGAAATAACACAGACATCAGGAGTTTTGTTAACGAGAAAACAGCAAATGCAGAAAAACCTCGAAACCTAGTCCAAATTGAACACCACACTGTATTAAGCCGCTATAGACACTATCCTATTACAAACTAACTTTGGTCTGGACTGTAGTTGAACCCCAATCAATCTCACACTGATCCAAGGATACTATGCACTTGATTCCCTTAGCTGATCTCACCCACAACTAAGAGTTGCTACGACCCAAAGTCGAAGACTTTAATAAAAAAATCTATCTCACACAGAAAAGTATACATGAATAGATAAATTTGTCTCCCAAAGAAATACCTACGAGTTTTGTTCCCTCTTTTGATAAATCAAGGTGAACAAGAACCAATTGATATACCACACTTATATTCCCGAAGAACAGCCTAGAAATATCAATCACCTCACAATAATCTTAATCGACTAGCGAAACAAGATATTGTGGAATCACAAACGATGAGACGAAGGTGTTTGTGACTACTTTTCTATCTTGCCTATCGGAGAAATTAATCTCAAGCCAATCTTACGATTGTACTCAAATACGATAGAAACAACAAGATCAGATCACGCAACTATAGAGAAAATAATTGGGTCTGTTTTCACAATCCCAATGAAGTCTTTAAGTCGTTAACCTACAGGGTCTCGATAGAAACCTAAGGTTAAAGGAGAATCAACTCTAGCGTACACAACTAGTATCACATAGCAGGTGTGGGGATTAGGTTTACCAGTTGCTAGAGTTCTCCTTTATATAGTTTCCAAATCAGGGTTTGCAATCTAAGTTACCTTGGTAACAAATCATTCAATATTCTCCGTTAGATGAAAACCTGATTAGATTCAAGCTAATATATTTCAACCGTTAGATCAAACTTAGCTTGTTATACACAAATGAAATGCACCTTCATTTAGGTTTGAGTAACCGTACCTAAACGTGTACACTTAGTTGGTTCAACAATAGTTAACCAATGGTTAGCCATATGATCACTTTCATATCAACGTTATTCATCTTCACCATAACTAGTTCAAATGACTAAAATGAACTAGTTAGAGAATTGTTCAATTGCTTAGATCTCATAGAAGTATACAAGACACAATCGAAGCAAAAATGGTTTTGATTCACTCGAACCGATTCATGAACATTATAGCCTCGGTTTGCAAAGATTGCATTCCTTAATTTATAAAAGTCTTAGTTCACGAATAAATCGTTTTTAGAAAATAACCCACTTAAGTACGCATACCGGTACGCATACTTAAGTACCCGGATTGAGCTTGTTTTTGGTTCACAAACTCCAGCAGAAATTCACGGGATATAAACTTCCGACAGTACGCATACAGGTACGCGGACTTAGATCTGGACATCCTAAACCAGTAAAGTACGCATACTTTGGTTCAAGGATTTTGGACTTACACAAGTATGAGTTCAAATACAATGTTTATATCCAATCATGATTATATATTATAAACTCTCATTTCAATCATTGAAACTTTCTTAGAGGATGTTATATAGTTGTTGTTCACAAACTATTTTTCATCAAAGCGATTTTCAAGTTATTGAAATCATCAACATGACTTTCGTCACGAGTAAAGATAAACTTGCCCAAATCGAAATCTTAGCAACACATATTTCGAGAAATAGATAAACGAGATAAACTCGGCTCAAAATAGCAAATGTGTATAATCGAAGTCTATATAGCAATACGACTTTTGTCTCAAGATAAGAGATAGAATAGGTAGCATTTTGAATGATTGATAAGTTCAAGTATCCACATACCTTTTTGTCGATGAAGTTCCACCAGTTCCTTGAGTAGTTCTTCGTCTTTGTATGATGAACGTCGTGGAGTCTAGAGCTCAACTACACTTACTATCCCAGTCCGAGACTTAGATATAAGTATACAAGAAATCAAGACTTATAGTTTTGTCAACTAAACTTGACAAACAAGCTTGAGATAGCAACGCTTGCGATTTCGACCGAGCAGTGCTCTAACAGACTCAAGCTAATATCTTTCAACTGTTAGATCGAACTTAGCTTGTTACACACAAATGAAAAGTGACTTCATTTAGATATGAGTAGCCATACCTAAAAGTGTACACCTTGTTGGATCAACAATAGTTAACCAAAGTTATCCATATGAACAATTTCATATCAACCTTATTCATCTTAACCATAACTAGTTCAAATGACTCAAATGAAACTAGTTCTAGAGTTGTTCAATTTTTTATATTCTCATAGAAGTATAGAAGACACAATTGAAGCAAAATCGATTTTGATTCATTCAAATCAATTCATGAACATTATAGCCATGGTTTGCAAAATATTGCATTCCTTAGTATATAAATGTATTAGTCATGATCAAACCGATTTTAGAACTTAACCTACTCAAGTATCCAAACGGGTACGCATACTTAAGTGGCCGGACTAAGTTTGGGTTCACCAGTATGCGAACGGGTACGCATACCTCCAAACTCAGTTGAATTTTCGGACATGAAGTTTACGCCAGTACGCATACGGGAATGCATACTAAGTTCCCGGACTTTCATTAACCAACCAATACGCATACGGGTATGCATACTATGGTTCCCGGACTTGGAATAACATGCAACAGTTTAACATACAAGTACGCATACTATGCTATATTCAATCATGGTTAATTGTTCTAAACTCCCATTTAAATCCTTGAAACATACTTAGAAGACGACAATAGATGTCTCACACAAATTATTAGCTTCAAAACAATTTTCACGTGATCGAATGATCAATACGAAACATTCCGAGTCTACATCAAATGACTGTCTCACACAAATCATGTAAGATGTTACCAGGCGATTTTCACATGATCGTCTTTTGACTTTCGTCAAGAATATAAGATGAACTTGGTTAAAGCGAAATCTTACCAACACATATTTCGAGAAATATGTAAGCGAGTTAAACTCAACTCGAAATATCAAATGTGTATAATCGAAGTCTATATAGCTATACGACTTTTATCTCAAAAAGGAGATAGAGTAGATAGAATTTTGAGTGATAGATGAGTTCAAGTCTCCACATACCTTTTGCTGATGAAGTTCCACAAGCTCCCCTTAGTAGTTATTCGTCTTCAATCGATGAACGACGTGAAGTATAATGCTCAACTACACATTCTATCATAATCCGAGACATAGATTAAAGTAGACTAGAAATCAAGACTTATAGTTTTGGCAACTAAACTTCACAAACAAGCTTGAGATAGCAACGCTTGCGAGTTCGACCGAGCAGTGCTCTAACAATCTCCCCCTTTTTCAATTTTAGTGACAAAACTATCAATACATATGAATTACAAAATAAATAAACTTTGTAGATTCTCATCCAAATGCTTAATTTCCTTGGTTCTTCAACATTACTCGAAATCTTCGTCACTTCCAAGTACTCCAGTGATTCTGAACGTGTTCAACTCAGCATCATAGTTGTTGAAGATCCGTAGCTATCACAATATATAAAAAAAAGATGTCTTCGTATTGTTATACAGTATCATAGTATTATTACACAACATCGTAGTCCAATTGTATCACAACTTTGACAACAATACTAACGTGATATGTATCACTCCCACTTAGTCAATACTTCATCTCATTTTTTTATCAATATTTGCATAATGATATCATAGACTTAATCTTTGTAATTAAAAGTTCATCCTATCTTCCATCAATATTTGCATAATCACACAATAGGCTTAACTTTTGACATATATGGGACAATCATAGTTCACGACGCAAACACAAATATCCCATAATAATTTTTGCAACATATGAAACCAATAAAGATTAATACTGCAAAATCATCTTCCAAATAAACTTTAGAATTTAACTAGTTGAACAATGTGGAATTACATGGCCTTGTTTAAAAATTCTTACTATCCTTCAGGTAAAGGGAACTGGTCATCTGAAATTATTTATTTATTTTTAGTATGTCGGTATGCTCTTGTAAGTATTTATCATTGTGGATTTGACGTTCAGTTTATACTTAGGTATTAAGCCGGTGGGAAGTGAACTGCAGTGGGGCTGGCATCAACTTGTGTACCTGCTAAATTTCCTGGTAAGTACTTCACTTGTATACTTGCTAGATTCCCTTGTATACGTACAGTTAGAGAGCATACTCTTATGCAGTTGTGTAAGAAATTCATAACTTCTCCAGTTTTTTTATGTCATCTCTTCTATTTTTTGCTTACTTTCAACGTCTAAGTTTACAGTTTTTGTGTTCGCAGGTTATTTGAATGATGCTCTTTTTGATCGGAAAGGATGGAGAACAAAGCAGTCATAAGGTTTCTTAGAAGCTGCAAGTTTTGTAAGTTTCTATATAGGAAGTTAGTAAGTTTCTATGTATTCATTTAGAAATTTGGAACTTAGTAAGTTTCTATGTATTCCCTTAGAATTTGATACTTAACCCAAAAAAATTGGTACTTGGATGAATTTGTATTCTTTTTTGGCATGAATTGGTTGAATGTGATATGAATTGATTTTTGAATGTGATACGAATTGATTGTTGAATGTGGATGATGGATGGCAAGAAAGGTGTATGCAGGTTAATAGAAATTCCGACTTATTTCCGGCAGAAAATGAACTGCCAGTCATATCGACTTGGTCAAAATTGGTCAGTATTGACCAATTTAGACCAGGTCAAGGTTGACTGGCAGTAATTTTTTTGCAGTTACAAAAAAATTCGTAACGGCTGTAAGATGTTAACTTGCCACGTAGTAACGGCTCCGGAGTGTTACTAATTTTCCACGTAGTAACGGCTTGAAGATGTTACGACCACGTTGTTACAAAAAAATTCGTAACGGCCCTGAGTTGTAACCGCGTGTCAATTCGTAACGGCTCGCAACTGTTACTAAGGACGCTACAACCAAAATTTGTAACGGCCCCACTGCCGTTACAAAATAAATGTAACACCCCTTTTTGTAACAGGCAAGAGCCGTTACAACCTGTTTTAGTAACGACTCAGTTTTGTTTCTAATCCCAGAATTTGGTGTAGCGAATGTAAACATTACTTAGCATGAACTTCTTTTGGAGTACTTTTCTTCATGATCGGTAATTCCTCTTGAGAATTAGTGATTGGCACAAAAGATTTTCTAATTAAAGCATAGTTTTCTTTTTTCAAGTATTTGCACTGTTCCTGGGCTAGAAGAAGAGATGCATCCAGTTTCTCTTTCTCAACACTGTTAGAGCATTGCTCGGTCGAACTCGCAATTGTTTCTATCTCAAGCTTGTTTGACAAGTTTAGTTGCCAAAACTATAAGTCTTGATTTCTAGTCTACTTATAGCTAAGTCTCGTATTAGGATAGTAAGTGTAATTGAGCTCTAGACTCCACGCCGTTCATCAAATGAAGACGAAGAATTACTCGAGGTAACTTGTGGAACTTCATCACAAAAGGTATGTGGAGACTTGAACTTATCTATCACTCAAAACTCTATCTACTTTATCTCCTATTTTGAGACAAAAGTCGTATTGCTATATAGACTTCAATTATACACATTTTCTATTTCGAGCCGAGTTTGTCTCGCTTATCTATTTCTCAAAATATGTGTTGGTAAGCTTTCGCTTTGGCCAAGTTCATCTTTACTCGTGACGAAAGTCATGTTGATTATTTCAATAACTTGAAAATCACTTTGATGAAAATAGTTTTTGGATAACAACTATTTTAACATCCTCTAAGAAAGTTTCAATGATTGAAATGAGAGTTTAGAACAAGTAACGACTATTTTAACATAGTGTGTTCTCACATTTGTGTTAAAGTCCAAAATCGGGAACCTAAAGTATGCATACCCGTACGTGTACTGACGGTTGTTGGGAAACCGGGAAAGTATACGTACCCCTACGCATACTGAAGGAAGTTTCACGTCCGTGAATTTCTGTTGGAGTTTGGAAGAGTGAATAGGTATGCGCACCCGTACACGAACTGGCGTAACCAAACTCGGTCCGGCTACTTAGGTATGCGTACCCGTTTGCATACCTAAGTAGGTTACTTTCTAAAATCGGTTTGTTCATGAACTAAAACATTTATATAATAAGGAATGCAATATTTGCAAACAGTGGCTATAATTTTCATGAATTGATTCGAGTGAATCAAAATCGATTTTGCTTCAATTGTGTCTTGTATACTTCTATGAGATCTAAGCAATTGAACAACTTTCAAACTAGTTCATTTGAGTCTTTTGAACTAGTTATGGTGAAGATGAATAAGGTTGATATGAAAGTGCTCATATGGTAACCATTGGTTAATTATTGTTGAACCGACTAAGTGTACATGTTTATGTATGGTTACTCAAACCTAAATGAAGGTGCATTTCAGTTGTGTATAACAAGCTAAGTTCGATCTAACGGTTGAAAGATATTAGCTTGAATCTAATCATGTTTTCATCTAACGATGAATATTGAATGCTTTGTTACCAAGGTAACTTAGATTGCAAACCCTGATTTGAAATCTATATAAAGGAGAACTCTAGCAACTGGGAAACCTAATCCCCACACCTCATGTGTGATACTAGTTGTATAAGCTAGAGTCGATTCTCCTTTAACCTTAGGTTTTTCACGAAACCATGTAGGTTAGGTTAACGACTTGAAGACTTCATTGGAATTGTGAATCCAGGCCCAACTATTTTATCTGTAGTTGCGTGATCTGATCTTGCTGTTTCCTATCGTGATTGAGTGCAATCGTAAGATTGGCTTGAGATTTATATCTCCGATAGGCAAGATAGAAAAGTAGTCACAAACATCTTCATCTCATCGTTTGTGATTCCACAATATCTTGTTTCGTTAATCGATTAAGATTGTTGTGAGGTGATTGATGATACTAGGCTGTTCTTCGGGAACATATGTCCCAGTTATCAATTGGTTCCTGTTTTCACCTTGATTTTTCAAAAAACGAAACAAAAACTCGTAGGTATTTCTGTGGGAGACGTATTTATCTATTCCTATAGAATTTTCTGTGTGAGACAAATTTGTTTATCAAGTCTTCGACTTTGGGTCGTAGTAACTCTTAGTTGTGTGTGAGATCATCTAAGGGAATCAAGTGTATAGTATCCTGCTGGGATCAAAGATATAAGGAACGCGACTGTACCTTGAATCAGTGTGAGATTGATTAGGGTTCAACTACATTCCAGACCGAAGTTAGCTTTGTAGTAGGATAGTGTCTGTAGCGGATTAGTACAGTGTGGTGTTCAAATCTGGACTAGCTCTTGGGGTTTTTCTGCATTTGCGGTTTCCTCGTTAACAAAACTTTTGGTGTCTGTGTTATTTCTTTTCCGCATTATGTTTTGTTATATAATTGAAATATCACAGGTTGTGCGTTGAATCGAACAATTGGTAAATCCAACCTTTGGTTGTTGATTGAAATTGATTGATCCTTGAACATTGGTCTTTGGTACCGTTCAAGTTATTTCTCTTATATTCAATCAGGCTCGCAAATTGTATTTGTTTGATTGCGGATTGAATTGAGAGATTGAGATATAACTATTTGATATACTTTTTATTAAGATTGAGTCTGCATGTCTAGTAGATTCTCTTAAAAGTATATTGGAGTTAGTCCATACAGATTGCTAAGCAGAATATCGGGTGAGGTTGTTAGACCCCCGCTTTTTCAATTGGTATCAGAGCAGGCAAACACGTTTAAGACCTCATAAGTCTGTGTTTGTAGCGATCTGAATATGGACAGTTTTGTTATCTCAATAAATGCGCCACCAGATCCAGGGATTCCAGAATTTTCTTCCATGTCTGATTTAATAAAACTGTAGAAGAAATTCTATCTAAACCTCCACCAGGTTTAAAATCCCTTGAAGCTTTTACAGGAATTGAAAAGAAACTTGAAAGCTTATCCTATGATATTGATCTATATCTCCAGAACGAACAGGAATCTCTTGACAGGCTAAATCAAGTTATCATGAATAATATTTATGCCGAGGTTGACATTGATTTACTAATCAGTGAGAGCAGTGCTCCTCCTCTGCGTAAACCAATTAGTTATAAAAAACTAAACGTATTACAAGAGGAGTTTGAATCTCAGTCATCTGAGTATATCATTTCAATGCATGAATCACTTAATTGCTCAGTTCCTGATGCTTCCTATCAAGATAGTAGTATTATCTTCTTTCATGAAGAAGTAAGGATGTTTTTTTTTAACGAAAGAGTTTCCCTTCGCAGTACTAAAAACTATCTGCATAAATTGTCTTTCTTTTGTAGTAAAACAAGAAATCAAGAACGCAATCTTTTTTGTGGGCTTTTCATTTTCTTTGAAAAATAAAAGAAACAAACATCTGGGTGTCTTTCGATACTGGGTGTTGTAAGAGCTGCCGGAAAGAAACTCTTTCTTGATGTCATGGTGCGGAAGGGGGTGTCTTTGTGAATTTCCTGGTAGAGTTTTGTTGAGTTTCTACTCCAAACTCTTTATTTTAGTGTCTTACCCAAACAGGTCCTAATTCGCACACATACGTTTCACACACTTTGAATCCGGTCCCATACGAGTTTGAATCTTGTTCCATAACGTACCTGAACCAGCTCTGGTCCACCGTTTGACACAATAAAAGAGGGAAGAATCTCTTCGTTTTCTTCTCCCTATTTTTCATCTCTTCGGTTCGTGTATGAAGAAGAAAACAACCAGTTCATGAACACTCCTTCTCCTTTAATCATATTTCATCAACTTTTTGTGTTTAATTTTATCCATTAAACTCAGGAGAAGCTCGTGTACGTTGGGTCAAGAACTGTTTTCGCTTTTGTCAACATTTTGGAATTCCACCATTAACAACTGTTCACGAACCAAGTAAGTTCCTCAACTCTTGTTCTTTGAGAATTCATATTCAACAATGGCATCTAGGAGAAATGGTCATATCGGAAGTTCAAGTGGTCAAGTTAGGGATAATTCCTTCTGCGACCCTAGTATCCGTGCCAGGTTTGTAACCATGTTTCCCATGTTCTCTACTTGGAGTATAAGAACAAACAACCAATTTTTGAAAGGTACTATGATGAATCAGAAATTGTGGTAGAAGGTTTAACTAATTTTTTCAAAAATCACACCCGGGGCATCATTCACGAACCATTAGGAACTGCTCGTATTGAGATGACTGCACAATTTTATGCTAATATTCATGATCCATACCTTGCCAATTGCATGTTCAAAATTATGGTAGGAGGTACTTCTTTTACTGTAGAACATAATATTATTGCTTACATGTTGAATTTAACTCATATTGGTAGTGCTCGATTTCCTCCTCCTGAGAATGAAAGATTGACTCCACAAGTGATGTCAAATTATCTCTTTAATCGAGATGTTTCTCGGAGGAATGTCAAGATTAATGTTTGTGGTGCTGAGTTATTTCTCAAAGTTGCTGCAAAACTTACTGTGGCCAACACGATGCCAAACACTATTGGCAACAATTTATGGACCAGGTCTCTTGCTGAATTGATCTGTTATATTGTTGAAGGGAAAGACATTGATTTATGTGGACTTATTGTTAACCATATGATAAGTGTAAAACAGACTTCAAAGAAGACTCCTGGTTTTCCTTGCACTTTAACATCACTCCTTTTGGTTCTGAGAGTGGTGGTCCAAAGGTTCTGACTAAAGCAAGTATCAAAAAATGAAGCAATCTTCAACCAGTACCCCAGCAAGTACTTCTGCAGCTGCAAACTCTGAACTTGTGTGCCTTCAAGATAAAGTTGATTGCATGAAAGAGCAGTTGGAGTATGCTGAAGCAGAACATCCAGATCTAATCGAGAAGTTTTATGAAATTGCTAGAGATCATTATGGAAGAAGTGATTGATCTCTGCTCTGGTGTTTCTGTTATTTTGTCTGTTAAACTTCTTATGTTGATCTTGTTAAAACCTTTGTAATATCTTTTATGATATTTTAGCCTTGAATGATTTTATCTTTCAATTAAATTGCTAAATATGGGATCCATAAGAAGTACAGATGGTGTGGTCAAAAGTTAAGGCTATCATATGCCGGTATGAAAGTATTGATAAAAGATAGAATGAACTTTTGACAAACAAAAGTTAAGCCTATTATGTCATTATGAAAATATTGATGGAAGATAGGATGAACTTTTGTTTACACAGATAAAGTCTATTATATGTCATTGTGCAAATAGCGATGAAAAATAGAATGAATCTTTGTATATGCCGCAGTATTGGTCTTACCTGATCCATATCTTTATGTAAATATTGTGCGGCTCCGTAAGTTTTCTTATGTGAGCATTTACGATTAAATTAATCATGGGTTCTCTTGTGGTTAATTTAGTTGATATTTTTGGATACAAATTCATGTTTTATGTGATTTGTTAATGTCCAAAGAAATCCTTCTTTTCTTGTGAAAGTAAGGTCCATCTTGTTGTTCTTTCGAGAATGACATTTTATGGGGGAGAGTTCTTACTTGAACTTGTGCTTAATTTCCAAATCTTTGTGGGGAGTGCGGCTGTGGAATATTATAGGGGTTATCTTGTATCTTTATAAACTCCTTGATGAATGCATTTAGTTTCAGCTAGATGATTGCATCTAAAAAAGTTGATATGTGCTTTTGTTTTGGTCATGAAGTATCTCTATGGAAATTCATTAGGATCCCACTAATTTTCGTACCTTTGCCAATTTTATTGACAAAAAGGGGGAGAATTAATGTATAGTTTACATTACAAATACATATGGTTTTCAGATCATTATGTAAGGGGGAGTGGTTTTCATGTGAGATGAAGTATTGACTAGGGGGAGTGATACATATCACCATAATATTGTTGTTAAAGTTGTAATACAATTGAACTTTGATGTTGTATGATAATACTATGACACTGTATAACAATGGTTGAGAGATATTATTTTCTCATTGTTATAGCTATGAATCTTCAACAACAATGATGTTGAACTGAATATCTTTAGAATCATTGGAGTACTTGGAAGTGACGAAGATTTCGAATAATGTTGAAGAACCAAGGAGATCAAGCATTTGGATGAGAAGCAACAAAGTTTATTTATTTTAGTATTCCATATGTATTGATAGTTTTGTCACTAAAATTGACAAAGGGGGAGATTGTTAGAGCATTTCTCGGTCGAACTCGCAAGCGTTTCTTTCTCAATCTTGTTTGTCAAGTTTAGTTGCCAAAACTATAAGTCTTGATTTGTAGTCTACTTATAGCTAAGTCTCGGATTAGGATAGTAAGTGTAGTTGAGCTCTAGACTCCACGGCGTTCATCAAATGAATACGAAGAACTACTCGAGGGAACTTGTTAATTTCATCGACAAAAGGTATGTGGAAACTTGAACTTATCTATCACTCAAAAGTCTATATACTCTATCTCCTATTTTGAGACAAAAGTGGTATTGCTATATAGACTTCAATTACACACATTATCTATTTCGAGTCGAGTATATCTCGCTTATCTATTTCTCGAAATATGTGTTGGTAAGCTTTCGTTTTGGCCAAGTTCATCTTTACTCGTGACGAAATTCATGTTGATTATTTCAATAACTTGAAAATCGCCTTGATGAAAATAGTTTGTGGATAACGACTATTTTAACATCCTCTAAGAAAGTTTCAATGATTGAAATGAGAGTTTAGAACAAGTAACGACTATTTTAACATAGTGTGTTCTCACATTTGTGTTAAAGTCCAAAATCGGGAACCTAAAGTATGCGTACCCGTACGCATACTGGAGGAAGTTTCACGTCCGTGAATTTCTGCTGGAGTTTGGAAGAGTGAATGGGTATGCGCACCGGTACACGAACTGGCGTAACCAAACTCGGCCCGGCTACTTAGGTATGCGTACCCATTTGCATACTTAAGTAGGTTACTTTATAAAATCAGTTTGTTCATGAACTAAAACATTTATATAATAAGGAATGTAATCTTTGCAAACCATGGCTATAATGTTCATGAATTGATTCGAGTGAATCAAAATCGATTTTGCTTCGATTGTGTCTTGTATACTTCTATGAGATCTAAGAAATTGAACAACTCTCAAACTAGTTCATTTGAGTCATTTGAACTAGTTATGGTGAAGATGAATAAGGTTGATATGAAGGTGCTCATATGTCTAACCATTGGTTAACTATTGTTGAACCGACTAAGTATACACATTTAGGTACGGTTACTCAAACCTAAATGAAGGTGCATTTCATTTGTGTATAACAAGCTAAGTTCGATCTAATGGTTGAAAGATATTAGCTTGTATCTAATCAGGTTTTCATCCAACGGTGAATATTGAATGCTTTGTTACCAAGGTAACTTAGATTGCAAACCATGATTTGAAATTTATATAAAGGATAACTCTAGCAACTGGGAAACCTAATCCCCACACCTCTTCTGTGATACTAGTTGTATAAGCTAGAGTCGATTCTCCTTTAACCTTAGGTTTTTCACCAAACCTTGTAGGTTAACGACTTGAACACTTTATTGGGATTGTGAAGCCATACCCAACTGTTTTATCTAAAGTTGCGTAATCTGATCTTGATGTTTTCTATCGTGATTGAATGCAATTGTAAGATTGGTTTAATATTTATATCCCTGATGGGCAAGATAGAAAAGTAGTCTTAAACATCTTCGTCTCATCGTTTGTGATTCCACAATATCTTGTTTCGTTAATCGATTAAGATTATTGTGGTGATTGATAATAATACTAGGCTGTTCTTCGGGAATATAAGTCCGGGTTATCAATTGGTTCATGTTCTCCTTGATTTATCAAAAGACGGAACAAAAACTCGTAGGTATTTCTGTGAGAGACAAATTTATGTACTCCTATAGACTTTTCTGTGTGAGACAGATTTGTTTATCAAGTCTTCGACTTTGGGTCGTAGCAACTCTTAGTTGTTGGTGAGATCAGCTAAGGGAATCATGTGCGCAGTATCCTGCTGGGATCAGAGACATAAGGAACGCGACTGTACCTTGAATCATTGTGATATTGATTAGGGTTCAACTACATTCCACACCGAAGTTAGCTTTGTAGTAGGCTAGTGTCTGTAGCGGCTTAATATAGTGTGGTGTTCAAATCTGGACTAGGTCCCAGGGTTTTTATGCATTTGCGGTTTCCTCGTTAACAAACTTCTGGTGTCTGTGTTATTTCTTTTCCGCATTATATTTTGTTATATAATTGAAATATCACAGGTTGGGCGTTGAATCGATCAATTGGTAAATCCCGTCTTTGGTTGTTGATTGAAATTGATTGATCCTTGAACATTAGTCTTTGGTACCGTTATTTCTCAAGCCAATCTTACTATTGTACTCAAATACGATAGAAACAACATGATTATATCACGCAACTACAGAGAAAACAGTTGGGTCTGGCTTCACAATCCCAATGAAGTCTTTAAGTCGTTAACCTACAGGGTCTCGATAGAAACCTAAGGTTAAAGAAGAATCGACTCTAGATTACAACTAGTATCACATATGAGGTGTGGGGATTAGGTTTCGCAATTGTTAGAGTTCTCCCTTATATAGTCTTCAAATCAGGGTATGCAATCAATGTTACCTTGGTAACAAAGCATTCAATATTCACCGTTAGATGAAAACCTAATTAGACTCAAGCTAATATCTTTCAACCGTTAGATTGAACTTAGATTGTTATTACATACAAATGAAAAGTGACTTAATATAGATATGAGTAACCGTACCTAAACGTGTACACCATGTTGGCTCAATAATAGTTAACCGAAGTTATCCATATGAACACTTTCATATCAACCTTATTCATCTTAACCATAACTAGATCAAATGACTCAAATGAAACTAGTTCTAGAGTTTTTCAATTTTTTATATTCTCGTAGAAGTACACAAGACACAATTGAAGCAAAATCGATTTTGATTCACTCAAATCAATTCATGAACATTATAGCCACGGTTTGCAAAAGATTGCATTCCTTAATATATAAATGTATTAGTTCATGAACAAACTGATTTTAGAACATAACATACTCTAGTATACAAAAGGGTACGCATACTTAAGTGGTCGGACGTGAACTTTACGCCAGTACGTATACAAGTATGCATACTAAGTTCTCGGACTTTCATTAACCAACCAGTACGCAGACGGGTATGCATACTATGGTTCTCGGACTTGGAATAACATGAACTGTTTAGCATACAAGTACGCATATTGTGCTATATCCAATCATGGTTAATTGTTCTAAACTCCCATTTCAATCATCGAAACATTCTTAGAAGACGACAATAGCTGTCTTACACAAACTATTAGCTTCAAAGCAATCTTCACGTGATCGAATGATCAATACGAAACAATCCGAGTCTAAATCAAATGAATGTCTCACACAAATCATGTAAGATGTTACTAGGTGATTTTCACATGATCATCTTTTGAATTTCGTCAAGAATATAAGATGAACTTGGTTAAAGCGAAAGCTTACCAACACATATTTCGAGAAATATGTAAGCGAGTTAAACTCAACTCGAAATATCAAATGTGTATAATCAAAGTATATATAGCTATACGACTTTTATCTCAAATAGGAGATATAATAAATAGACTTTTGAGTGATAGATGAGTTCAATTCTCCACATACCTTTTGTTGATGAAGTTCCACAAGCTCCCCTTAGTAGTTCTTCGTCTTCAATTGATGAACGTCGTGAAGTCTAATGCTCAACTACACATTTTATCCTAATCCGAGACATAGCTATAAGTAGACTAGAAATCAAGACTTATAGTTTTGGCAACTAAACTTGACAAACAAGCTTGAGATAGCAACGCTTGCGTGTTGTACCGAGCAGTGCTCTAACATGCACAACAATATTTTTTTTAACGAGGAAACTGTAAATGCAGAAAACCCCCGGGACCTAGTCCAGTTTTGAATACTCTCAGAATTAAGCTTCTATACAAAATCTAATACCAACTTCGTATCATTCAGACCAAGCAGACTACCCCTAGCTACTTAGTTTCGTCATGATCCCTGCACTTTCGACTTCTAGAGTCACACACGTTAATAACAAGTCCTTTGGATAGTATTCCAAACAACAAATGAAGAATCTGTTTGGTAACCACCCTAATTAATCTTGATAGAAGATATGTAAGTTGTTGACAAAGGCTCTTCTGTTTAATATATTAAAATCCTTTGTATGGTTAGATAAATCTATATTTTGGTTACCGAAATAATCAAAGTATAGATTCGCAATCGATCAATATAAATCTTAAAGAGAAACTATAAAGTGATGCCCATATCACGCAACTAATCAATCAAGTTTATCAATGATAAACCGATTATAGTTGGATCCCAACCGACAAAGGTTTGTGCACTAAATCCACAAGATACGAAAACTAATAAGAATTTTTTTTCGTCTTCAAATCTTTTATTGCCTTCGGTAACCTGCAAAAAAACACTTGAATCCTCTTGTGATCAATCACGCATAGAACGAAGTCTGTTAACAATGGATTATCACAAGATGTCTTTAGATCTGAAGATGGTTCTAAAGATCCTGTCGGTATTTTGATCTAGTTTGAGTGAGCCTTATATAAGAAGAGAAGGTTCTCAAGAATAAACAAACTAGGTGCAATCAAAGTTACAACAATCGTTAGTTAATCAAATCAATAATTGAAAACTAATAACAGTGCAATTATCTAGTTTCCTACCAACGGTACTCGTAGAGCTTCTTAATCCCACAGAAGTCTTTAAACGAACAGTCGTAAGAGATTTTGCCTAATTAGGGAACTTTCCTCTCCGAATAGACGGCTCCATCGGAAACTACAAGAAATGAAGTTTTCCTGGATCTTAAGATAGTTTTCAAGAAATGCAAACTCAAGTATTTATAGACCAAGGTTGTTTGGAAACAAGGAAATTCCAAAACCGAAAATATTCTCAAGATATGCATTAAAGTACCTAAATTCGGTTTTCCTATTTCCAGTTAATGTTAACCAACATTTCTGAATACTCTCATAGAAAAACTTCTATTATTAGTCTAGCACATTAACTAATAATATTTTCCAGAGGATATTCTTTAATTGCTGGTAATTAAAACATATATGCTGAAAATCAGAATTAAATTCTTTTCAATATTTAGGACCAGGGATCACCTTGAGCATCAAGGAATATCTTTGAACAATAAATGATAAGAGTTATGTACATGTTCATATATGTCGACATCTGGAAGCTTCTCATCTTGACAAACCCGAAACCCTAACTCACTCACACCATGAAGAAATATGCGAACCATGGTTATTGGTTTTGTACACGGAACCGATTAAACCATCACTCTAAAGTATATTGTGACCGGTTATAACATGATTCCCACTACGTGCTGTAATCGGTTACACCTTGCTTTATGAAGTAGCTTGTGATCGGTTAAACCTTGCTTCCCGAAGTATCTTGTGATCGGTTACACCTTGCTTCCCAAAAGGTAGCTTATGAATGATTACAACTAACTTCCCAATTCATCTTGTGGCCGGTTATACCTTGGTTCCCAAAGTAACTTGTGACCAGTTACAACTTGCATTCCAATATAGCTTGTGATCCGTTACACCTTGATTTCCAATGTAGATAATGACTGATTACAACTAGCTATATTGTATAGCCTATGACCGGTTATACCTCAAGTCTCAACAAAGTTAAGATAGGTTCTACCATAGTCATCTTCAATTGGTCATCCAAAAGATATTCAATGAATAACTAGACCAATCATGATTTCCCTTTCGATTATGAAAACAAGTTCATACATCTACTTCCATAGAATCATGCAAAGATACATAGTTTTCTAGGATGAAATCACACATGTGTGATTATCGAATAATAACATGTATCTTGTGATCGGGTTTTTTACCGCGCAAGGTTTTTCCTGACAAGATTTTAACGAAGCAAATGAGCAACATCATTCACATCATTGTGAGCTTCCGATGTTCAAGTTTTTCAAGTGGTTTTTCCTGGATACATGTCCTCAGCGATAAACAAAGCCCGAAGTGTTGTACCTTTTTGTTGTCCAGTTTTTGTCTCAACATATTTTTCTGGCAGGGTTTTAGTGAACTGATGTCTTATTGGCATGGTGGTCATCCAAGGGGGAGTGTTGTAAATGTTTGTCATTACACAGTTTGCCACCATTGGTTAAATATCTTATGTTTAACTCGCTACATGAGGTGTAGTTTTGCGTGACACTCGATATGCCAGCATCAACAGGTATAACTAAACGTGTCCCGTTATTAATCTTCTCATGTACGTGTATATACCCAATTTGGGTTCCTCCGTTTGGAAGTAAGGAGAAGCTAATAAGAGTTCTCAGTATCTCTCGTGACATTTACGTTTTCATTCTATAGCTCATTAATACTTTGCATTATAGTATTTAGATAGTGTTGCATGTCACTCTAATCCTTAAAAGGACTAACTCAATAATTCCCCCACGTTGAATGGTGAGATAACCCACCTCACCGTTCAATGCTGAACACCATTGTTAGAGCATAGCTCGGTCGACCTCGCATGCGTTGCTATATCAAGCATGTTTGTCAATGTTAGCGATCAAAACTATGAGTCTTGATTTCTAGTCTACATAGCTAAGTCTCGGACTAGGATAGAAAAGTGTAGTTGAGCTCAAGGACTTCAAGGCGATTCATCATACAACGACGAAGATCTACTCAAGGAACCGTGGAACTTCATCAACAAAAAGGTATGTGGAGACTTAAACTTATCTATCACTCAAAAGTCTATCTACTATATCTCCTACTTCTTATGAGACAAAAGTCGTATGCTATATAGACTGGATCATACACATTTGATATTTCGAGCCGAGTATATCTCGCCTATATATATCTCGAAATTATGTGTTGTTCAAGAGTTTCGCTTTGATCAGGTTTATCTTCACCTAGTGACGAAAGTCATAATGTTTCAATCACCTTGAAAATCGCTTTGACGAGAAATAATGTAACAACTATATAACGTCCTCTAAGAATGATTCAGTGGTTGGAATGAGAGTTTAGGTCTATATAACCAATGATGGATATAAGCATTGTGTGGTAACACATATGTGCATAAGTCCTATTCCTTAATCCAACTCAGTCCGCGAACCTAGTCCGCGAACTTTGTTGATTGAGAGAAACCGGAGGAATTGGCTTTGCCAAGTCCGCAAACTGACGGAAGTTCTCTTACCGAGAATTTCTGCTGGAATTTCCAAAAACTCATTTGCGTGTTTAGTCCGCGAACCTAGTCCGCGAACTGGCGGAAGTCTCTTTGCCGAGATTTTCTGCTGAGTTTGGAAACTTTACCGGTTGCCTTAAGTCCGCGAACTTGTTTGCGAACTTGAGTGGGTTATGATCTAAAGATGTGCTCTGAACATGAAACTTAAATTACTAAGGAATGAAGTATGCAAACCGTGGCTATAAAGTTCATGAGACGATTCAATCGAATCGAATCATCTTTGTTTCAATTGTGTCTTGTGTAGTTACATAAGATCTCATATCAATTGAACAACTCTCTAACTAGTTCGTTTGAGTCATTTGAACTAGTTATGGTGAACAAGAACAAGGTTAATATGAAATGCTCATATGGTTAACCTTTTGGGTTACTATGTTGAACCAACATACATGTACACGTTTGGGCACGGTTTTCACAAACCCAGTAAACGTATATCTCAAGTGTGTGTGACAAGCTAAGTTTCCGATCTAACGGTTGAGAAATATTAACTTGGATCTAAATCAGGTTTTCATCTAACGGTGAATATTGATTGCTTTGTACCTAAGGCAAAACCCTGATTGGAAGACTATATAAAGGAGACATCCAACATTGGGAAAAAACCAATCCCCACACGTCTGTATGATACTAGTACGCTCGCTAGAATTCACCTCTAACCTTTGGTTTTCTTCTCTAAAACCAGGTTAACGACTTAAAGACTTCATTGGTATTGTGAAGCCAGACCGATACTACTTTTATCGTAGTTGTGTGATCTGATCTTGCATCTTATATCGTACGAGCACAATCTTATTGATTGTCTTGAGATCGTGATAGTTCTCCGATAGGCAAGATAAAGAAGTCACAAACATCATCGTCTCACTATTTGTGATTCCTCTACGTCTTCTTGTTTATACAAGTAAGACTGTTGAGAGGTGATTGATTAATCTAGATGTTCTTTGGGAATATAAGACCGGATTATCAATTGGTTCCTTTTCACCTTGATTTCATATCATAGGACGGAACAAATACCTAGGGTTCTTCTGTGGGAAACAGATTTATGCTTTGATAGATTTTTCTATGTGAGACATATTTGTTTATAATCAAGTCTGCAATTTTGGGTTGCAAAAATTCTTAGTTGTGGGTGAGATCAACTAAGGGAATCAAGTGCGCAGTATCCTACTGGGATCAGAGGCGTAGGGAGTACAACTGTACCTTGAATTAGTGGGAGACTGATTGGGGTTCAACTATAGTTTAGTCCGAAGTTATCTTGGAGTAGGCTAGTGTCTATAGCGGCTTAATACAATATGTATTCAATCTGGACTAGGTCCCGGGGTTTTTCTGCATTTGCGGCTTCCTCGTTAACAAAACTTCTGGTGTCTTTGTTATTTCTTTTCCGCATTATATTTGTTATATAATTGAAATAATACAGGTTGTGCGTTAAAGATCATCAATTGGAAATCCGACCTTTGGTTGTTGATTGATATTGATTGATCCTTGGACATTGGCCTTTGGTACCGTCCAAGTTATCTCTCTTTGATAAAGACTCGCAGATTTCCATTTGCTTGAGAAAAGATCAAATCGAAAGATTGAGATATAAACTCTTTGATATATCTTTTTATTGATTGAGTCTAACTGTCTAGTTGATTCTCATAAAAAGTATATTGGAGTGTGTCCATACAGATTGCTAAGCGAAATATTGGGTGGTGTTTTTAGTCCCCCGCTTTTTCAATTGGTACCAGAGCATAAAAACACGGTAAACCTTATAAGTTTGTGTTTGTTCGTTCCTTATAAATTTCCCCATGGGAAATTTCTTTGGAAAGCTTGCTCCTGGCATCTGTAACGCACACCAGAATTCCTTAAAGATTGTTCAAAGATTATTATGGTTAAAACCCCTTGGTTCTCATGATAATCTCACTTCATCTAAAAGGGAAGATTTAGATGTTAAGAAGCAATCAGAAGGAAAAAAATAAAAAGAAGGAAAGATTGGGAAAACGTTCAATACGCTCAAGGATATGGAACCTCACTAGATTAACTCTTGATATCTATGAGGAATACTATCGTGATGGATCAATTGATAAAGATCTGTTTAAAGCGTTGTAGATGGGGAAAAACGATTTGCTGGTTTTTAAGGAATTGAGGAGACGACCGTACGGAGGAGACTCCTCAAACCGAGCGAAATGTTAAACCTCACATAGATGCACCGCTGCAAAGGGGGTGCTTTAGATTCGAGACATCAATCTGTAGTACTCTGGCCTAAATCAAGACAATGACCGTTCCATAGTAAATTCGGTCACAAGAGAGGATGGGTTGATATGTAGGAGGGAAGCTGAGAAATGTGTGGAATCAATGGTAATCAAAGATTGTGGGTGTGTGAACTCCGAATACGATAAGCTCTGAGTGATTGAAATTGCTCAATTGAGAGTAGTTGCTCAATTGATGAGTTGATGATCTCGTGTTGTCGATGAGACGTGAGATTGATGATACCGATGATGATTCAATCATGATTCAGAGACTTATTTATATTGCTGGAATTGTAGACACCATGATTCCATGAAGTGTGACAGTTGATGGAATCAAGGAGTGGGGAAGTGGAGATCATTTTTGAAACCAGTTGCTCAACGTGTGGAGACTTGGTCGATTTTCCACCCACTACCTCGTGAATTCCTTTAACTGATTGCACGAATTGCTCACATTCCATCGTGTGTTTGAACACACGTGTTGTAGACCGCGAGACCAAAACCCTAAGTGATATCCCCCCAAGTGACACGATTGACGTCTCGTGGTTTGTTAGTCAATTGATGACATCCTGGTTTGATGGGACGATGATTCCATGTAGTCGTTGAGTTGAACATGATGTTCCGAAACTCATGAATTGAACATGTCATGAGACAGAGGTATAGTTCTTACGATGAAGTGAGCAAGTATTGCTCATTCGATGGATCGTTGAATATTGATTGTTGAACCAATACTGAGCATATATTCCTCATCTGAGCAAGTGCTGCTCATGTGATGAATTGTTGAATATTTGATCGTCTGAGCATGTGTTGCTCATCTGATGGATTATTGGCAGCGTACCAAAATATTAATTAGAATACTGGTCGTTGAACCGAGCATAATTAATGAAATTAATGACCATGAGGCCGTCGTAAAATTATTAAGGTTGGAATATGGAATGATGATCCTTGGATTCAGAAACCCTAATTTGATCAATTGATGATCAATTCATGGTTGTCAGAATTTCAACCATGGGACAAAGGAGGGAGCGACTACATGGGACCGTGGATCAACCATGTAGTGTCCATATGATCACGTGAGCAAATACAAAGAACTCCTGGAGAGTTGACGATTTGTTGGTGGAAGAATGATTAAATGCTGGTTTAATCATTTATTCAAAAAATGCTCGTCTGAGCCTTAGGTGAGAAAACCTAATTAATTATGACGAGGCGAGGGACCGACCATGGAGTCATGAAACCGTCTATGGGTTATCCCGTGACCTCCTGACGATCACTTCATGAAAATCCAAAGTGTTTGGGAGAGTTTTTGACCTAATACGAGCAATTGTGCAAATTAGGTCAAAACTGTGAAAATTGATGGGACCGGCTTCCGTGAGCCAAAGAGCCAATATTGGTCGGTCAATATAGAGTGCTCGTGTTCCCAAGGCATCCGCGTCTCAGTCCTGAGAATTTTGATATTTTCTGGCGTGCAATTGAGCATCCATTCGAGAAAATATGCCAAAATTAGGGTTTCGACGAAACTGAGGAAAACACCATGAGATGATGAAAAATAATTATAAAATAAGAAATAAGGAGGCGTGGGACCGCCGTGGTCAAGGCATGGTCGTCCGGTCGTGACCACGGTCCCGTGGTGCCTTTTCCTTAATTTTATAATATTTTGATGATTTTATGAAAAATTCATGAATTTTGAGAAATTTGATGAGTTTTGGGAGTTTCCATGAATTGAAGGAGTTTTCATGAGTTCAAGGAAGCAAAAGATATTAAAATAATAAAACAAGGGCGTGTGGGACCGTGGAAGGCATGACTGGCCGGCCAGGGCCCGATCCCACAAGTTTCCCTAATTTTATAATGATTTTATGAAAAATTCATGAATTTTGAGAAATTTGATGAATTTAGGGAGTTTCCATGAACTGAAGGAGTTTTCATGAGTTCATAGAATAATAAAATAATAAAAACAAGGGCGTGTGGGACCGTGGAGGCATGGACGGCCGGCTTGGGCCCGGTCCCACGAGTTTTCATAATTTTTTAATATTTTTTAGGTATTTTTGATGATTTGAGGGAATTTTTCCTAATTTGAGAGAAATACCATGAAATCAAGGAATTTGATGAATTCAAGGAAAACTAATAATAAAATAATAAAACAAAGGGGCGTGTGGGACTGGCTAGATCATGGACGGCCGGCCAAGTCCCGGTCCCACAAGTTTTCATAATTTATATTATTATTTGATGATTTGTGCAAAAATACCATGAAATCAAGGAGTTTTTTCATGAAATTAGAGAAATAATAATAATAATAAAATAATAAGGAACCGTGGGTGTGGGGCCGGTTGGCCAATGATCACGCCCCACACTCCTTTCCTTAATTTTATATTATTTTTTATGGATTTATGGAAGTACCATGAAACCGAGGAGTTTCCTCGAGAAGAAAGAAATTTGATAAAATGAGAGAATTTTCAAAAAATCATGAAAAATAATAAAAATGCATTAAAAATATAAAACTGGCGTGGGATTGACCACGACACGGTCGGTTGGTCGTGTGTCCGTGCTCCCAGCACCCTGGTCAATATTTTAATTATTTATTATTTTCTTCTCTATTTTGCATAGGTTCATCATTTCGTTGTATTTTTGAAATACTCGTTCGTGCAGTGACTGTTAGTGTATCATCGTTGAATACACTTTCACCATTTGAATCGGGGCTTACTTAGAGGTAGCTCAGACACCCGGTTGTTGATTATTTATTACTAATTGTGGAATTCGATGGAGAATAATTCACAAAACTGAGCAATAAGATGTTTATTATTAATTCATAGGATCAGCTGAGGATTCGACTACGAATTCAGAATAATAAAGTGAGCATTACCATTCCACGGAATCGTAGATTCGACCATAGAATCAGAGTTATTAAGATTTATCTATTACCATTTATGAGACCAGTTGTGGATTCGATCATGAAATCGGAGTAATGAGATAATATAGTTATTGATATTCTATGAGATCAAGCCGTGGATACGATCATAGAATCAGAACAATTGTTATCGCCATTCCATGGGACCAGTCGTGGATTCGACCATGGAATAGGAGAAATTAGGAATAATTAACTTTGTGGCTCCATACTGTAGAGAAAGCTGTCTAGGAGCATTAATCATCCGGATATGAGCTTGTCGGTAAGTCATATCCTTTATATAGTCAGGGTAAACTTGTTGTTTGTTCCTGAAGACGTTATCGCTCTATACTAGCAGAGCAAGCTGTCTAGGAGCCGTCCATCTCGTGATGCTATATAGAAATAATCACTGAAAGTATTCAGTATTCATGAGATATGTCGTTGTCATGTCGTGAGACTACATATCTATATGTACTTTGAGAGAAAGTACTCTCCGTTGAGAATTCGATGAGAGACCCGTGTCTCAATACTCACGTATGATTACTGAATCAGAGCTTCGTATAATTATGAGTTTACGAATTTAGCCCTTGTTGAAAATCCACCATCTACATTAAGTCCCCTGCTTACTGAGGAAAGTGGTGTTCCTCAGTCAACATTAAATGGTGATTTTCCGGTCATAAATAATAATACCAGTAATTGAACTTAATCGTAAGTTGAGACGTTACCGGATTTAAAGAGCATGAGCAAACCACGACTTGATAAATGCTTCAATGTCATGATTAAACCGCTGGTTTGGACGACGAGTCCTTGGTCGGTTAGGATTCGCGGGTCGGGCCCAATAAGGAAATCCTTAGAAAATTAGGTTCTGGAAATAAAATTGATATAAAAGGGATTAATCCTTTTTTTTTTTATTTTCCTTCACACACGGCCAGCACCTTCATCACCTCTCCATCACCTTCACGTCAGCAGCGAGTGGAGGAAAATTTCTTGCCATAGCTTCGCTGCCGCCCGACCACCGCTGCCGTCGCCGTTGCCGCCGGCCAACTTCCGGCCGATTCTCCAAGGTGCATTTTTTTTTGTTTTTTTGCTGATGTTTATGATCCTCATGAGTTGTTCATGCTTTGATCATGATGAAGTTATATACATGTGTGTATATTAGTGTGAGTTTTATGAAAAAACCCTCGTTTTTGAAAACGTATGTTCGTTCGATCGTTAGTTTTGAAAACTAATTATAATCCTTGACTTAGGAGAGATTTTTTTTTTTTAATATGAACCTAGGTCCAGTGATAAAGCTTAGTGTATGAGATTTCATGTATACCAAGGTTTCATCATAAAAGAAGTGAATTTTCATGAAATTGGAAAAATCCTTCGTTTTAAAGACAAATAATGATGACAAGAAGGAAAATATGTATGATGAACTTGTGTCCAGTGATAAAATTTTGCTTATGAGCTTTCATGTAAATAAAACTTTATCATATGTATGAGATGTGAGCTTTCACAATATTTTTTGAAATAAACCTTCGTTTTAAAGATAAATAACGACGATACGAAGGAAAAATATTTTATATATAGCCGTGACATATATTGTGTAAAATATGATGGTATATTTTTTTTGCATGAATTTTTTTTCATTAGATAAAATTCTTTGAGAATTTATATATGCAAGTTGCATTAATTGCTGTTTTTTCGAAAAATCAGAAACGTGGGTTTTGAGGAACCTTCGAAGATAGACAATATATTTATGATGAAATATTTTATTGTTGCAAACTTCATAGGTCAGTTGTGTGAATGTTCACATTATGGAAATTGTGTCCGTGATTTCATGAAAAATCAGTTTCGGAAATTAAATAAAGTTTCGTTCGTTTTGCAGTTTTCGAAGAAACGAACGATTTGGGGTGTTAACTCTAGCATTACTATCACTATTGTTAGTGGAAGTATAAAAGGTAAGAGTTAAGAGTTACCATTTTTTCTTGTATTTCCTTGATTTATATCTGGATGGCATACTGAAGTAGAATGTAGTGTGAACTTTTTCAGCTACTTAGCAAAGATGTCCAATTCCCAAGCTGACGACGCCTCGAGGGAGATGTGCGTTGATGATGGTATCTCCAGAGATGAGACATGCATGGATGAAACTTCCGTTGGGGGAGACGAAGACGAAATCCCTGGGATTAAGAATGTCCCGAACATAGATGATGCATTCTTTGAAAAAGATATCCCAGGAGCTGAGCAACATTTGAAATCCCCAGTGTATCGTCTTTTGATAAATCCCAGAACTGTTACTCAGAAGAAATTGGTGACTCCTAAGACAGTGATTCGATTTTGTCTTGAACGAGGGGTCTTCGCCTCATCAATCATAGAGTTTAAGCTTTCTCGACGACCTTTGGAGAAATTTGCCGGCTGGGCGAGGCATATGTTGGGTTTTCCTCATGTGAGGACTATGCTCGACCAGGCGCAGGTGACGAGAGCTATTCAAGCTTCTGGAGAGTTGTTCATTTATCATGACGCAAGTGGTATTGTGGCTCTGTTTGCTCGCTGGTGCATTCCCACTCACACTTTCATATGTAGATGGGGAGAGTTTACCATTACCTTGGAAGACGTGGCGGCTCTGATGCATCTCCCGATCACGGGCAATCTTCCTGGGGATCTTTCAGATGAGGAGACCGCCGTTTCTCATGTCTTGACAGCTGCAATGGAGAAAGCGAATAAGGCTGGTAGTAAAGGATTCTATGCTTCCTGGTTGACACACTGGTGGCCCAAAGACGAGGTTTCTGATAAACCCATCGACGGTATGTTACCCATTGCTGCTTTCTTATGTTTATGGTTGTCCAGAGACGTTTTTGAAGACAGTGGAAACTTGTTGAAGCCTTTTGTGATTCCCTTTGCTATTAAGATGGCTCAAGGTGAGCAACTTCCGATAGGTAGTTTATTCTTAGGCTCCTTGTATTACAACCTGGACTCCTTGATTATAGACTCCAGTGTGTCGAACGGCTCTATGAAGATTGAGTGTTATGCCAACACGATGTTTCTTCAAGCTTTGATGTGGGAGCATTTTAAGAATTATGCACCTACTCCACGTAATGTTCTGCAAGGACCGAATACTGATGCGCGCCATACTTTCCCTGAGAAAGATAATGCTAGGATCATGCGTTGGTCCACCAAGCAGCCTCGTTCTAAAATACGTTTTATTGATGTGTTAGATGAAGAATCTGAGTTCAATTTTCGCCCGTGGGTGTCAGTCCCTGATTATGTTTCTCAGCCGATGACTTTCAATACTGGAGAAGGCACGAGTTTGACGTCTGGTGCGCATCTGAGTGATGGCGAAAGATCTTTCATGTTGAGTTGCACTCCTGGTCATTTGCTATCAGTCACGTTTGGAGAGCTTTCAGTGGAGGAGTATAATATTGATAGAGCAGCTCGACAAATGGGTATGGATCAGTGTGTTCCAACCATACGGAGAAGGAAGCCATCAGTTGAGCAACTCAGGACTCATTTGGATCATACTCACGTGGAAGGGAGTAGCTACTGGTTTCCTGGTTCTGGTAGATTCGCCTATGTAACCCCGGTTATGTAGAATTCTGGGACCAGCAACTTGGGCGTTTGCGTGGCTTTGTAAGATTTCCCAGACCTCCATTCAAGGATCTTCCTTCGGCTGAGATGATTTCCAGTCGACCAAGATTGAAGTATCTTTCTGGTGATAAACGAAAGTCGTCTCCAGGATGCTCTCAGGTATGTTTCTTCATATAATCTTCACGAAATTATAAGAACTGTATTCTGATTATATTACTGGATTTCACCACAGGACGGTCGTAATATACGACCTCGAATCGGTGTAGATTTCTCAGAGACTGAGGCGGTTATTCATGGCGGAGAAGGCAGGCATAAAGGTTATAAGTGTTACCTAATACCGTAAAGTCCCCAGTTGGTGCTTTGGTGAGTTCCCAATATTTCTCACCGTGACTTTCATTCTAGTAGAATTAGAATCATGAAGCCAATGTTGTTAATTTGTTGCAGTTTTACTCCATCAAGTCTTGAAGGTCTTCAATTTTCTGCTACTGAACAAGCAATCGCTGATTTGAGTGACGAAGAAACTGTAAGTATTTCTTCACATGTTCAAATGGGGTGCTTCATAGATGAAAATATTGATTGTAAAGGACGTGTACAGGAGGATGTCGTCATGGAGATGGAGAATTCTGGAACTCAATCATCCTGGGAATGGGAATGGAGGTAATTCCCAAGATTCGGAGCCGGATGGAAGTGATGTTCCTCTTGTCGTTGATGTGGACAATTCCAACCCCTTGGACACTTTGGAGACTCCTCAAGTAAGTATATATCCTGTATATTCTTCATAGAAGTATAAAAGTGCTGACTTGTGAATGAATGAATGAGAACCCATGTGAATATATGAAAACTTAGTCGAATTTCGTCGTCAGAAAATTCAGAACCCAGCTTTTTAGTAGAAACGTGTAGAATCTTCGTCCGGAGTCGGATTTTGACGATCTGCATGTGCAAATTCAAGCCCGGAAAATTTCCAAGCTTTAGACAAGAAGATTTTTAAGTTTTGAGCACGTTCAGAGCCTGAAAAAGCGAAATAGTAAACTTCCAGGAGACTTCCAGAACTTTTTCAGATTGTGCGTCACTTGATATTTTGGCCACATCTACTCGCTCGTTCATCGGATTGTCATGAAATTTTGACATGTCATAGAGGACATCCATACGAAGAGAATGGAATATGACCCATCCTCGGATTCCTTGTAGATTGCTCCCAGTTCGTCTCTTAGTACAGGGCAGAGTTCAGTTTCTTCAGACGGACTCATCGTAAAATGTGTTTTCATGACTTTCATGTTATTTGCTCGTGCCTTGAATGTAGTATGATGAACCTTGATGATGTTTCCTTGCTGGTATACTGTGTTTCATAATCTCCTTTGGATTCGTGACTCTAACCTCATGTAATCTTCGTATTAGGTGCTAAATACCGAAGTTGAGGATACTGGAGCCAACGATGATAACTCTAACCATTCCGAGTTATTGATGAAGAGACAACCATCCCTGCATTTCAAGGCCATGAGAAGGTCGCTTGATGTTATGGAAACCCAGATGGTTGTTGCCTCAGTGATAGAAGAAACCGAGACAGCAGCGGAGAATACCGAAGGAACTGTTGCTTTGGTCGTGGGAGCCACTCCAGTGACGAGAACCGTATAATAGTGTATGAATATCCAACTGCAGGGGTCGCTTTCGATCCTCCCTTTAACACTTCACTCCCGTATCATGAACTGGTCGGTGGATTCAGCGTTCCCATTGGATATGCACGCTTGTATGAGACGATATGGAAGAAGTTCGGCCATATGATCGTTGACAGGAACCCTGGGCGTGCTTATGCTTTAACCATGCAAGTAGGCGTTATCTTGCGTGTCGTGAGTGATATGCATACGAGACCCAGGAATACCGTGACTCCAGATATACTCTTTGATTGGGAGTTTAACTTGGAGAATTCAGAAAGACTTGGCCTCAACGTGAAATGGCTTCGTAAGCAAATAAACGTTATCAAGGATTCATGTGAGAAGAACATACCCTTTCCAACGATGCTGTGAAGGAGAAGGAGGACAAGATTGCCAAGCTGACCGAGGAGTTGAACAAGGAGAGGGCGGCTTTGCAAATCTTGAAGGATGCTGATGAGCGAAAGCCTTTTCTTGCTGATCTCTTGAACTTCTGAACTTCTGAGAGATGTGAGGTTTATACTTGGGTTTTGATATTTAGATGGTTTTGGATTGACTGATGGTTGAGGATTTTCTTGTAGATTTGATAGAGATTTTCTTTTACGAAATATGAACTGAATTTTGATAAATTGCTGAATTCAAATACTGATTGCAAGTATTGCAAATGTTTTGGAGGAATTGAAATACAAATGAAAGAAAATCCTAAATGTTAAATCCCAACGCCATGAGTGCTTCAAACGCCCAATACCTTAAATGTCCAATAATTTCAGATAAACGCCTTGAGCCAATTTTCGTGAATTACTGGTAGGGTTCTGCCATCTGTGTTGGTCAATTTGTAGTATCCTCCGGCCACGGATTCAGCGACCATGAATGGTCCTTCCCAATTGGAGTTCCTTGTAGAATGAAGACCGCGCTGAACTGCTTTGAGAACCAGGTCCCCTTCATGAAACTTGTTAGGCTTGGTCGATCGTGCCTTGAATATCTTCCGCTGATTCGGAATTCCCTGTTTGATGGAATTCCTCGATTGTGGCCCGTATGGACACTCGCGCGGAAGAGAGTATCCAGCATAGTGTTGATCATGCTTAGCCAAGTCTTCAGCAATAAACCTCTCGATGGAGTGACCGATTTGAAGAAGTTCTGAACCCAACCATTGAGTGTAATATTGCTGAGGTGAAGTTACCCACTCGTAGCTTTTGATGACTGCTAAATTATTCATGGGGAGAAGTCCCTGGACCATAGTAGCGTATTTGAACATTGGTAATATTGGAGCAAGAGGAGGAATAAGACTTGCCTGAGCTCGAAACCTTCTGACAAAGGTGTGCGGATTATCTCCAAGTTCCTGCGTAAGTCCCATCAGATTTTTACTTCTTCCAGATGCTCAAACGGTGGTGCGTCCTCTGCTTCGTCTTCCGACTCGGAATCCTTGTCGATGACAGGATGTGTTGAAGGCATCGTTGTCCTTTCAGCATGAATCCAAGTTTCCCAAGGACCATGTCGTATCCAGGGTCTTCCCGGATTATGAAAAACTTGGCCTCAGTGCAGATCGATCTTTCCGTAACTTTGAGAGTGATGAAGCCGTATGCGTTTCTGGAGATTCCTTCGTGGTCCCTGATTGCTATGGGAGCGTGGGTGGCTTCCCGTCGAGTAATATAGCAGCTCTGAGAGTTTTCAAAGGGATGATGTTGACGGCGGTACCAACATCGATGAACGCCCTCTTGAACTCATTTCCTTTAATGTGCACTGTGGTGAGCAGTCCCCAGTCATACATTTCTGTGTCGGTGGCTGAAGGTCCGGTGTAGTCTCTTGGATCAGCGGACGTCTTCCGGACACGATGTGGTTCAGTGCAGCAAACATGTCTTTCCTTTGATCTTTCGAAACATACAACAGCTCGCAGACATGTTCGATCAGAGATTGGACCGTTTCCTTGACATGAGGTTCGGAGATGGTAAAAGTTCTGACTGGGAGGGGGTTTTTGTGCACCCCCTCAGTCTCCAGGTTGAGCTTTCCTGTTTCGACCTTTTCTTTGAATATGCGCTTCAAAATTTTGCAATCACTCGTGGGATGGATGACGTATTTATGGAAGCGACAATACCGAGGATTTTCCATGGCCTCTTCAGTTGGTTCCTTCTTGACATAAGGAAATTTGATTACACCGTCTTGAATCCAGGCATCGAGTAGTTCATTAACTTCTTCCATTGAACATGTAAAATCAGGTGCTTCTGGATCTTCCGTATGCTGAGGAGGGATTTTCGAATTCTCCTTCTTGTGTGTCTTTGAAGGGGTGAAGGAAGTCTGCTTGTGTTGTGGTTCTGCTTTTCGCTTACTCCTTTCCGCGACAACATTTGTTGAAGGTTGCAGGTTATACTGCTTGTTGATCAGACGTCTGCTTCCTCGAGTGTCTTTTGAATCTTCAGTCTTTTTTGACTTTGATCTTTCCAAAAGAGCGGGTGCAGTGGTTGCCGACCTCTTCACATCTTCATGAAGCTCTGAAAAAGTCTGGAATCGAAGGTTTTCTAGCAAGGCCCTGTAGACCGGGAGCATGCCATTGATGCACAAGTCCACCGGTTGTTGCTCCGTGACGTTTGGGTCATGACAATCCAGGGCTTGGACTCTGAACCTTTTCACATAATCATTGGGATTTTAACTAACCCTCTGAAACATTCTTCCAAGGTCGGAGAGGGTGACTTGTTCTGACACAAAGAAGTATTTCCTGTAAAATACGTTAACCATTTCTCCCCAATTGTTGATGGTCCCTGGTGTGATGCTTTTATACCAGGTGTATGCCTTTCAGATATTTTGAGAATTCTTTGAGACGGACGACATGATTATGTTCATGTTATCCCAAGGCTTCGAGAAAACGAGAGAATGTTCCCGAGCATTACCAGTTCCATCATACAAGGTGAAAGTTGGAGAAACGTAACCTTTGGGGAGTGGAATCCTCTGCGTAGCGGCAGGATAAGGAGGTTGATGACGATGGTCATGCGATGTATTTCTTTTTCCATGGTTCTCTAAGAGGTGCTCCAGATCCTCGCGAGTGATGAAATTCGGTGATCCCTTCGCTGATGAGTTGTCTGCAGCAGTTTTTTGGACTTCGTCGTCTTCTACTGTATGGATTGGAATTACTTGAGTCTTCTCTGACATCTTGTCAGTAAGAGTTTTGAGATAATTACACAGCTCCTTCTGTGTAGCAGCCATGTCAGTCTGGTTCTTTGTAAGAGTTTCCTGCGCTTTGATAAGATCAGCAATGGTAGGAGGTGGATCTCCTCTGACTTCTTCAGGGTATCGTCCGGAAAGTGGATGACCTTCGGCGTGAGGAGGAGTAGTTTCACCACTATCAGTGTTGGAGGTCGGAATTGTCTCCGGGATATTCCGATTGTTTTTGTTGCTAGTGATAGCACGGTTTGTGTTACGATTCGTAACTGAACCTGACCTGAGATCAACCATCTTGTGAAATTGTGAGATTGAAACCAAGAGAATGATCTCCCACTGTGGTCTCCAATCTGTAGATGGGGAAAAACGATTTGCTGGTTTTTAAGGAATTGAGGAGACGACCGTACGGAGGAGACTCCTCGAACCGAGCGAAATGTTAAACCTCACACAGATGCACCGCTGCAAAGGGGGTGCTTTAGATTCGAGAAATCAATCTGTAGTACTCTGGCCTAAATCAAGACAATGACCGTTCTAGAGTAAATTCGGTCACAAGAGAGGATGGGTTGATCTGTAAGAGGGAAGCTGAGAAATGTGTGGAATCAATGGTAATCAAAGATTGTGGGTGTGCGAATTCCGAATACGATAAGCTCTGAGTGATTGAAATTGCTCAATTGAGAGTAGTTGCTCAATTGATGAGTTGATGATCTCGTGTTGTCGATGAGACGTGAGATTGATGATACCGATGATGATTCAATCATGATTCAGAGACTTATTTATATTGCTGGAATTGTAGACACCATGATTCCATGAAGTGTGACAGTTGATGGAATCAAGGAGTGGGGAAGTGGAGATCATTTTTGAAACCAGTTGCTCAACGTGTGGAGACTTGGTCGATTTTCCACCCACTACCTCGTGAATTCCTTTAACTGATTGCACGAATTGCTCACATTCCATCGTGTGTTTGAACACACGTGTTGTAGACCGCGAGACCAAAACCCTAAGTGATATCCCCCCAAGTGACACGATTGACGTCTCGTGGTTTGTTAGTCAATTGATGACATCCTGGTTTGATGGGACGATGATTCCATGTAGCCGTTGAGTTGAACATGATGTTCCGAAACTCATGAATTGAACATGTCATGAGACAGAGGTATAGTTCTTACGATGAAGTGAGCAAGTATTGCTCATTCGATGGATCGTTGAATATTGATTGTTGAACCAATACTGAGCATATATTCCTCATCTGAGCAAGTGCTGCTCATGTGATGAATTGTTGAATATTTGATCGTCTGAGCATGTGTTGCTCATCTGATGGATTATTGGCAGCGTACCAAAATATTAATTAGAATACTGGTCGTTGAACCGAGCATAATTAATGAAATTAATGACCATGAGGCCGTCGTAAAATTATTAAGGTTGGAATATGGAATGATGATCCTTGGATTCAGAAACCCTAATTTGATCAATTGATGATCAATTCATGGTTGTCAGAATTTCAACCATGGGACAAAGGAGGGAGCGACTACATGGGACCGTGGATCAACCATGTAGTGTCCATATGATCACGTGAGCAAATACAAAGAACTCCTGGAGAGTTGACGATTTGTTGGTGGAAGAATGATTAAATGCTGGTTTAATCATTTATTCAAAAAATGCTCGTCTGAGCCTTAGGTGAGAAAACCTAATTAATTATGACGAGGCAAGGGACCGACCATGGAGTCATGAAACCGTCCCTGGGTTATCCCGCGACCGCCTGATGTTGGAGTAATTCGATTGCGGTAAATAAGGGTTCGTTGCTCGGACTTGTAAAGATTTAAAAACATAAAAATATATACAAACGTTTGTCACAGGATCAAGAGACACTAGGACTCAGGATTCCACCATTAATCATTCACACAATTCATATGTTTATTCGAAACAATTATAGCTCAAATCATAAGGACTCTCATTCTTTCCAAGGTAGATTTTTAGAATATTTATTGTATATCACTAGCATGACGCATCAAAAGCACTACGACCAAGCATACATCATCATACGATATCACAACCAATTAAGAAAAATCATAAATCGATTAATAAAAAGTGCAAGTAGTCAAAAAAAGAATTAATATAATTATCATATGCGTAAAGAACGGCTTCCTCCATCATCCCAGTGTTGGGGGTTTGCTAATCATAATAATCATATTCTCAAAATATATTTGATGCTCAAAGTATGATTAAAAGAGTTAAAAATTATAAAACATTGTTTCTAAGACTCACAGAAGGCGTCCATAGAAGAACGACAAAAGGTAACTGCAGCTAACTGCGACACTTCGCTGATGCTGTTGACGCTGCTGAAAATAAGTCTGCTATGGTGAGTCTCTTCTTCGTGTTCTTGAAGCTTTTTAATGGCAGCAGCAGCAGGTGAACATTGCTGTTTTTCCTTCTTCTTCGCTCCTCCTGGCTCTGGCTCGACCCAAAACTCTTGATAAACCTTCTCTAACTTCTCTCCACCTATTATATACTTCACAGCTCAAAGAAATCCCGATAGAATCTCTTTTTTTCTTCTCTGCCAGTTACGGGTTTCTATCTTCTTCTCTCTTCTGTACGCGTCTGTTAGCTATCCCATTGCCACAAAACTCTCTCATAACTTGAACAAAACTAGATACATGTATATCCAGCGTGAAAGTCTGCTAAAAATTTCTCACAAAATATTTGAACGTGAACAGCAACATACGTGTCCTGTTTGGACTTTGATTGCTTCTCCCGGTCATTCCAGCCACTTCTGGCCCTTAAAATCACCCCTGTTAGCTTCCTATAAGTCCATAGAGTAAGCCAAAACATTTCCAGCCATTTAATCGCACTATAGCTCCTTCAAAAATTCCGATCAAAAACTGCCAGTTAACAAACTCACTTTCCCGCCAAAACTTCATTTGAAATGTGAAGAAGACATGCCCCCTATCCAGCTCCGGTTTCCCTTTAGCAGATGCCTGGAAATGGGTCACCCCTTAGTAATTAGGTTACCCCTTATCCAAAATTGAGGGTCCGTATAGTGAGTTTTCTGGGACATTTTCCGCACTTTTTCGGGGTTCCTCCGGGGTATTTCTGAGGTGCTTCCGATAATCTATCAACGGAGGTCCAAACGTCGCATTTTCAGCCAATTTCGCCGCAAAACCTTATTCTTCTAAAAACACCTACAAATAAATAAAATAACCAAATAAGTATAGAATCGAGCACTAACACTATATACAATTGAGATATATTAGACATATAAATGCGTCTATCACCTGACG
This sequence comes from Papaver somniferum, assembly GCF_003573695.1. Classification (NCBI taxonomy): domain Eukaryota; kingdom Viridiplantae; phylum Streptophyta; class Magnoliopsida; order Ranunculales; family Papaveraceae; genus Papaver; species Papaver somniferum. The sequence continues at coordinate 156,429,538 of NC_039366.1, read as the reverse complement.
ATCACTTCATGAAAATCCAAAGTGTTTGGGAGAGTTTTGGACCTAATACGAGCAATTGTGCAAATTAGGTCAAAACTGTGAAAATTGATGGGACCGGCTTCCATGAGCCAAAGAGCCAATCTTGGTCGGTCAAGATAACGTGCTCGTGTCCCCAAGGCGTCCGCGTCTAAGTCCTGAGAATTTTTATATTTTCTGGCGTGCAATTGGGCATCCATTCGAGAAAATATGCCAAAATTAGGGTTTCGACAAAACTGAGAAACACCATGAGATGATGAAAAATAATTATAAAATAAGAAATGAGAAGGCGTGGGACCGACGTGGTCAAGGCATGGTCGGCCGGTCGTGACCACGGTCCCGTGGTGCCTTTTCCTTAATTTTATAATATTTTGATGATTCTATGAAAAATTCATGAATTTTGAGAAATTTGATGAATTTGGGGAGTTTCCATGAATTGAAGGAGTTTTCATGAGTTCAAGGAAGCAAAAGATATTAAAATAATAAAACAAGGGCGTGTGGGACCATGGAAGGAATGACTGGCCGGCCAGGGCCCGGTCCCACAAGTTTCCCTAATTTTATAATGATTTTATGAAAAATTCATGAATTTTGAGAAATTTGATGAATTTAGGGAGTTTCCATGAACTGAAGGAGTTTTCATGAGTTCAGGGAAGAAAAAAATATTAAAATAATAAAAACAAGGGCGTGTGGGACTGTGGAGGGATGGACGGCCGGCTTGGGCCCGGTCCCACGAGTTTTCATAATTTTTTAATATTTTTTAGGTATTTTTGATGATTTGAGGGAATTTTTCCTAATTTGAGAGAAATACCATGATATCAAGGAATTTGATGAATTCAAGGAAAACTAATAATAAAATAATAAAACAAAGGGGCGCGTGGGACCGGCTAGGGCATGACCGTCCGGCCAAGGCCCGGTCCCACAAGTTTTCATAATTTATATTATTTTATTATTATTTGATGATTTGTGCAAAAATACCATGAAATCAAGGAGTTTTTTCATGAAATTAGAGAAATAATAATAATAATAAAATAATAAGAAACCGTGGGTGTGGGGCCGGTTGGGACCAAGGCATGGCCGGTTGGCCAATGGTCACGCCCCACACTCCTTTCCTTAATTTTATATTATTTTTTATGGATTTATGGAAGTACCATGAAACCGAGGAGTTTCCTCGAGACGAAGGAAATTTGATAAAATGAGAGAATTTTCATCAAATCATGAAAAATAATAAAAATGAATTAAAAATATTAAACTGGCGTGGGATTGACCACGACACGGTCGGTTGGTCGTGTGTCCGTGCTCCCAGCACCCTGGTCAATATTTTAATTATTTATTATTTTCTTCTCTATTTTGCATAGGTTCATTGTTTCGTTGTATTTTTGAAATACTCGTTCGTGCGGTGACTGTTAGTGTATCATCGTTGAATACACTTTCACCATTTGAATCGGGGCTTACTTAGAGGTATCTCAGACGCCCGGTTGATGATTATTTATTACTAATTGTGGAATTCGATGGAGAATAATTCACAAAACTGAGCAATAAGATGTTTATTATTAATTCATAGGATCAGCTGAGGATTCGACTACGAATTCAGAATAATAAAGTGAGCATTACCATTCCATGGGATCGTAGATTCCACCATAGAATCGGAGTAATTAAGATTTATCTATTACCATTTATGAGACCAGTTGTGGATTCGATCATGAAATAGGAGTGATGAGATAATATAGTTATTGCTATTCTATGAGATCAAGCCGTGGATTCGATCATAGAATCAGAACAATTGTTATCGCCATTCCATGGGACCAAACGTGGATTCAACCATGGAATATGAGCAATTAGGAATAATTAACTTTGTGGATCCATATTGTAGAGCAAGCTGTCTAGGAGCATTAATCATCCCGATATGAGCTTGTCGGTAAGTCATATCCTTTATATAGTCAGGGTAAACTTGTTGTTTGTTCTTGAAGACGTTATCGCTCTATACTAGCAGAGCAAGCTGTCTAGGAGCCGTCCATCTCGTGATGCTATATAGAAATAATCACTGAAAGTATTCAGTATTCATGAGATATGCCGTTGTCCAGTCGTGAGACTACATATCTACATGTACTCTGAGAGAAAGTACTCTCCGTTGAGAATTCGATGAGAGACCCGTGTCTCGATACTCACGTCTGATTACTGAATCATAGCTTCGTATAATTATGAGTTTACGAATTTAGCGCTTGTTGAAAATCCACCATCTACAAGCGATCAAAGGCGTTTTTAAATTCTTAGAAAAACTTAATTCTGTTAAGTCTAAGAATCATTCCGAAAAGGGTTTCGTATGTGTTAAATCTGTTAATATTGTACAACCCAGAAATCGGAAGAATCCTTCTTATAGCCAGGATAAACGAATGATAAAAATCTCTAACTGCCCTGACTATCATCATTACTTTGATTATACTATAGGGACTGTTCACACATATCAACCAGAAGATCTGCATGAGAATTTCTCTTCGCATTATGCCTCTTGGTAACAAGACTGGCTTTCCCCATTTGTACATATCTTGAAATGGGGCAAGAAATGGCTTGAGTTATGTACAGTTGTGTTGTTGATTGTTTAGCTTTCTATTGCTTCTGTTATCTTTCACATGTATGTTGGCTGCATACCTTTAATGTGGAAAGGGATAAGAAAAATCCCATAAGTCTTTGTGGGTCACGGTTCGTGTACAACCCAATCCCATGAATGAGGGATATATATGAGGTCCGCGAAATTTCTCCTTCCTCATCTTCAGTCCTCGTACGTGAACTAGGGTTTGTGTTTCTCCACCATTAAAGCTTCTTTGAAGAAATCAAAAGGAAGGGTGCTTGAGGTTCTCTTCAAGTAAGTATCCCCTCTTGTGTATCTCTTTATGATGATTTCTAGGAGCATGAAAAAGAGTTCTAAAAGCTCAAAATCCTCTAGCTTAAATCCTTCCTGTGATCAAAACTCTCTTGGAATTAGGTTTGTGGATGATTCTTGTGCTAGAATGTTTGATAAGATTTCTTCAAAAGGTTTCATTCTAGAAAAGCGATTGGAACCCTTTAGTGTATTTGAAGAGGATTTGGCTTGTTTCAAAAAGTTCAATCTTGGTAATATCTTTGATGGCCTTGGTCAAGGTTTTGATTCTTTAACAAGGATTTTCTATGCCAACATTCATGATGTTGATTTTAACAAGATGGAATTCAAATCCATGATCAATAGAGAACGATTTCTTGTTAATAGAGAGTTAATTACAAGGGTTACCGAAATACCGTTGGGAGACGTACGACTACCTAGACCAAGTGATGAACGTCCATCGTATGATGATATCTCTATTGGACTTTGTGAAAATAAGGTTGTTTGGAGTCAAGGAAAGTTTCCTACTAATGATCTTAATGTTGATTTAGTAGCTTTTGGAAAACTTGGCATTTCCAACCTTTGTCCCTCCACAATTTAAAATTCATGGTGGAGTTATGAGTTTGCGGAATTGGTCTACTTCCTTGCATCCGGTAATACAAATCTTGATATTTGTGGTTTTATCAACTTTCAAATGATGACGATGACTTTTCACATCAAGATGTTAGGATACCCTTGTTTGATTAGCCGAATTTTCCATGATTGTGGACTTGATTTTATTGGAAATTCTCTTGGAGTTCCTAAACTTGTCCGCCCGTGTACCTTACAGCGTATAAGGGAGAATGCTCGAAAGCGACAAAGAGGTACTCCTCTTGATACTGAAGACCCCACCACCTTGAGGCTTATTCAGAAAGTTCACAAGGGTGTGTGTAAGGTTAATGCAAGAGTGAAGTGCTTAAAAGAGCAAGTGTCGTTGATTGGAACCAAGTGTCCCGAGCTCAAGGAAGAGTTGGATTCAATTCAAGCATCCTGGAAATTGTCCGATGATGAAGATAATGAGTAATGCTTTTGTTTATATGCCTAGTATGACTTCTTTTTGGATTAGTTGGAAGAATAACTAGTGCTTTGAATAGCGATGATTGTGACTACACATAGCTATTTTTGTTTTCATCTTCTTATGTTATTTTTTAGGTTTATTGGTTATTAAATTCTAAAAATATTTGGAGGATGATGTTATTGCAGTATTAATCTGTTTGATTTTGAAGTATTGCAATATTTTTATGGGATATGTATTGTTTGCGTCCGCGAACTTGAAGGTCCCATATGTTGTCAAAAGTAAAGTCGTTCATAAATTGGTATTCAGGCGAATGGACTTTTGACAAATACAAAAGTTATGCCTATGCAATCATTTATTTGACGGAAAATAAGGTAAAATCTTTTGTGTGACAAGGATAAAGTCTATTATGTCATTATGAAAATAGTGATGGAAAGATAGAATAGATCCTTGTATGTATTCCACAGTAATGATCATCACTGATCCATATCTTATGTATTACTGTGAGGCTCCGTAATGTGTCTTATGTCGAGCACGACACACCTAAGTTGATTATTTTTGTGGTTAACTTTGCTGGTTGTTCCGTAAGGTACTTTATGTCGAGCATCTTTGAACTAAATTAATCATCTTGGTTGGTTATTTAGTTATTTGCTCCGAAAGTCTTCTTTTGTCGAGCAAAACTTTTGACAATTAAATTGATTACTTCTGTGATTAGTTTGGTTGTGTATTCCAATTATATTAATTATAGGTTCTCTTGTAATTAGTCTAGTTAAGTATTCATATATTCCACAAGTCCTTGTGTTGAGTATATGAACGGCTATACTAAGTAGCCGTATATTCCGTAAGGTTTTCCTTATGTTAAGTATGTGAACGATTAAGTTAGTCATCTCCGTATGATTACCTTAGTCATAGCTCCGTAAGTTTACTTATGTTGAGCACAATCAATTAAATTGGTCACTTTTGTGGTTTGATTTAGTTGCGTATTCCAATTAAATTAATCATGGGTTTACTTGTGTTTAATTTGATTGAGTTTTGGATATAGAAAATCATTCCTATGGTTTTTGGTGTCCAATTAAAAATCCTTCTTTTCTTTAGAAATTAAGGTCGCTCTTGTTGTTCTTTCGGGAATGACATCGAATGGGGGAGAGTTCTTTTGAACTTGTGCTTAATGGTAATATCTTGTGGGGTGTGCGGCTGTGGAATTTTATAGGGGATATCTTGTATATTAAAACTCCTTGATGAATGCATTTAGCTTCGGCTTTATGATTGTATCTAAATTAAGTTGGTATGTATTTTTCTTTTAGTCTATGAAATGTATCTTCTCGGAAATTTCATTAGGATCCCGTTCTTGTACCTTTGCCAATTTTATTGACAAAAAGGGGGAGAACTAATGTGTAGTTCTACTACATATACATATGGTTTTCGGATCATTGTGTAAGGGGGAGTGGTTTCCATGTGAGATGGAGTATTGACTAAGGGGGAGTGATACATATCACCGTAGTATTATTGTTAAAGTCGTGATGGAATTGGACTTTGATGTTACATAATAATAATATGTCACTGTATAATGATGATCGAGAATCTCGATTTCTCTCATTATTATATCTACGGATCTTCAACAACGGTGATGTTAAGATTACAACCTTTGGGATCATTGAAGTACTTGGAAGGACGAAGATTTCAGGGGACGTTGAAGATTAGACTATGGAATAGGAGCCACTAAAGTTTATTTTTTTTTTATTTCATATGTATTAATAGTTTTGTCACAAAAATTTACAAAGGGGGAGATTGTTAGAGCATAGCTGGGTCGACCTCGCATGCGTTGCTATATCAAGCATGTTTGTCAATGTTAGTGATCAAAACTATGAGTCTTGATTTCTAATCTACATAGCTAAGTCTCGGACTAGGATAAAAAAGTGTAGTTGAGCTCAAGGACTTCATGGCGATTCATCATACAACGACGAAGATCTACTCAAGGAACCGTGGAACTTCATCAACAAAAAGGTATGTGGAGACTTAAACTTAACTATCACTCAAAAGTCTATCTACTCTATCTCCTACTTCTTATGAGACAAAAGTCGTATGTTATATAGACTGGATCATACACATTTGATATTTCGAGCCGAGTATATCTCACCTATCTATATCTCGAAATCATGTGTTGGTAAAGCGTTTCGCTTTGATTAGGTTTATCTTCACCTAGTGACGAAAGTCATAATGTTTCATTCACTTTGAAAATCGCTTTGACGAGAAATAGTGTAACAACTATATAACGTTCTCTAATAATGTTTCAATGGTTGGAATGAGAGTTTAGGTCTATATAACCAATGATGGATATAAACATTGTGTGGTAACACATATGTGCATAAGTCCTATTCCTTAATCCGAAGTTTGCGAACTTTGTTGATTGAGAGAAACCGGAGGAATTGGCTTTGCCAAGTCCAAGAACTCAGTTTGCGAACTGACGGAAGTTCTCTTACCGAGAATTTCTGCTGGAATTTCCAAAAACTCGTTTGCCTGTTTAGTCCGCGAACTGGCGGAAGTCTCTTTGCCGAGATTTTCTGCTGAGTTTGGAAACTCTGCCGGTTGCCTTAAGTCTGCGAACTTGAGTGGGTTATGATCTAAAGATGTGCTCTGAACATGAAACTTAAATTACTAAGGAATGCAGTATGCAAACCGTGGCTATAAAGTTCATGAGCCGATTCAATCGAATCGAATCAAATCATCTTTGTTTCAATTATGTCTTGTGTAGTTAATAAGATCTCCTAGCAATTGAACAACTCTCTAACTAGTTCTTTTGAGTCAATTGAACTATTTATGGTGAAGAAGAACAAGGTTAATATGAAATGCTCATATGGTTAACCTTTTGGGTTACTATGTTGAACCAACATACACATACACGTTTGGGCACGGTTTTCACAAACCCAGTAAACATATATCTCAAGTGTGTGTGAAAAGATAAATTTTCGATCTAACGGTTGAGAAATATTAGCTTGAATCTAAATCAGGTTTTCATCTAACGGTGAATATTGATTGCTTTGTACCTAAGGCAAAACCCTGATTTGAAGACTATACAAAGGAGACATCTAGCATTGGGAAAAACCAATCCCCACACGTCTGTGTGATACTAGTGCGCTCGCTAGAGTCGATTCTCCTCTAACCTTTGGTTTTCTTCTCTAAAACTAGGTTAACGACTTAAAGACTTCATTGGGATTGTGAAGCCAGACCGATACTACTTTTATCGTAGTTGTGTGATCTGATCTTGCATCTTCTATCGTACGAGTACAATCTTATTGATTGGATTGAGATCGTGAGAGTTCTCCGATAGGCAAGATAAAGAAGTCACAAACATCATCGTCTCACTGTTTGTGATTCCTCGACGTCCTCTTGTTTATACAAGTAAGACTGTTGAGAGGTGATTGATTAATCTAGGCTGTTCTTCGGGAATATAAGAACAGATTATCAATTGGTTCCTGTTCACCTTGATTTCATATCATAAGACGGAACAAAAACCTAAGGTTCTTCTGTGGGAGACAAATTTATCTTTTGATAGACTTTTCTGTGTGAGACAAATTTGTTTATTATCAAGTCTGCGATTTTGGGTTGCAACAACTCTTAGTTGTGGGTGAGATCATCTAAGGGAATCAAGTGTGCAGTATCCTGTTGGGATCATAAGCGTAGGGAGTACAACTGTACCTTGAATTAGTGGGAGACTTATTGGGGTTCAACTATAGTACAGTCCGAAGTTAGCTTGGAGTAGGCTAGTGTCTGTAGCGGATTAATACAATGTGTTTTCAATCTGGACTAGGTCCCGGGGTTTTTCTGCATTTGCGGTTTCCTCGTTAACAAAACTTCTGGTGTCTGTGTTATTTCTTTTCCGCATTATATTGTTATATAATTGAAATAATACAGGTTGTGCGTTAAAGATCATCAATTGGAAATCCGACCTTTGGTTGTTTATTGATATTGATTGATCCTTGGACATTTGTCTTTGGTACCGTCCAAGTTATTTCTCTTTGATAAAGACTCGCAAATTTCCATTTGCTTGAATAAAGATCAAATCGAGAGATTGAGATATAAACTTTTTGATATATATTTTTATTGATTGAGTCTAACTGCCTAGTTGGTTCTCATAAAAAGTATATTGGAGTTTGTCCATACAGAATGCTAAGCGAAATATTGGGTGGTGTTGTTAGACCCCCGTTTTTTCAACTACCCACCCATAGTATTTCTTAAATCCATAATTGGACAAAGGAGAGCGACTCTTATCTTTTCTCACAGAAATTCCCAACTTTCTGCAATCAGATATTCTGTGAGAAAAAGAAAGGAGAAAAAAAACTTATTTCTGCGGAAAAAGAAAGAAAAGAATATTCCTGCAAACTAAACCTAGAACCAACCATAAATGGTTGATTCAGAAAAAAAAAAACTTATTTCCACGAAAAAAAAGTATATGAGTTTTTTGCGTTTGATCTTCTTCTTCTCTCGATCTTTCAATTTTTATTTTGCAACCTGAATCACATTAAAAACGATAATCTTACTGAGAGAAACAAAACAAGTGTATGATTTTTTGTGTGAAAATAAGAGATGTGAAGAACAAAGATGAAAAGAAAGATTGAAAAAACGGGGGTCTAACAACCACATCCAATATTTCGCTTAGCAATCTGTATGGACAGACTCCAATATACTTTCTAGAGAATCAACTAGACAGACAAACTCAATCTAGATAAAAATTATATCAAAGAGTTTATATCTCAATCTCTCGATTTGATCTTTACTCAAGCAAATAAAAATCTGTGAGTCTTTATCAAAGAGAGAAAACTTGGATGGTACCAAAGACCAATATCCAAGTGTCAATCAATTTAAATCAACAACCTAAAAGGTCGGATATTGTAATTGATTGAACAACGCATAACCTGTGATATTTCAATTATATAAACAAATATAATGCGGAAGAGAAATAACACAGACACAAAAATTTTGTTACCGAGGAAACCGCAAATGCAGAAAAAACTCGGGACCTAGTCCAGATTGAACACACACTGTATTAAGCCGCTACAGACACTAGCCTACTCCAAACTAACTTCGGTATGGACTGTAGTTGAACACCAATCAATCTCACACTGATCCAAGGTACAGTTATGCTCCTACGCCTCTGATCCCAGCAGTATACTGCGCACTTGATTCCCTTAGCTGATCTCACCCACAATTAAAAGTTGCTACGACCCAAAGTCGAAGACGTTAATAAACAAATCTGTATCACACAGAAAAGTCTACGATAATAGATAAATCCGTCTCCCACGAATATACCTACGAGTTTTGTTCCGTCTTTTGATAAATCAAGGTGAACAGGAACCAATCAATAATACCAGACTTATATTCACGAAGAACAGCTCAGTATTATCAATCACCTCACAATAATCTTAATCGACGCAGCGAAAAAAGATATTGCGGAATCACAAACGATGAGACGAAGTTTGTTTGTGATTACTTTTCTATCTTGCCTATCGTAGATATCAATCTCAAGCCAATTATTACAATTGTACTCGTACGATAGAAACAACAAGATCAGATCACACAACTACGATAAAAGTAGTATCGGTCTGGCTTCACAATCCCAATGAACTATTTAAGTCGTTAACCTAGTTTACAATAAGAAACCAAAGGTTAAAGGAGAATCGACTCTAGCTTAGCACAACTAGTATCACACAGAATGTGTGGGGATTAGGTTTCCCAGTTGCTAGAGTTCTCCCTTATATACACTTTCGAATCAGGGTTTGCAATAAATGTTAGCTTAGTAACAAAGCATTCAATATTCACCGTTAGATGAGAACCTGATCAGATTCAAGCTAATATTTCTCAACCGTTAGATCGTAAACTTAGCTTGTCACACACAAATGAAATGTCCAATTTTGGGTTTATGAACCGTACCCAAACATTAACATTTGTTGGTTCAACAAGTCAACCAAATTGTTAGCTATATGATTACTCTCATATCAACCTTATTCTTCTTTACCATAACTAGTTCAAATGACTCAAATGAACTAGTTAGAGAGTTGTTCAATTGCAAGGAAATCTTATGTAACTACACAAGACACAATTGAAGCAAAATCGGTTTGATTCACTCGAATCGGTTCATGAACTTTATAACCATGGTTTGCAAAAGCATTCCTTAGTTTATTTAAATATTAGTTCAACAACAACCGACTTTAGATATAACCTGCTCAAGTTCGCGGACTGGGTTCGTGGACTTAAGCTCATGTATGGAGTACACAAAATCCAGCAGAAAATCTTGGGCCGAGAAGTTCCGCAAGTTCGCGGACTTGGCTCACGCCACTTCCAACTTCACTTGATCAACAAAGTTAGCAAACTTTGGTTCAAGGAATAGGACCTATGCATATATGTGTTTCCACAACAATGCTTATATCCACCAATGGTTATGTAATCTAAACTCTCATTTCAATAATTGAAACATTCTCAGAGAACGTTATATAGCCGTTATTCACAGACCATTTTTCGTCAGAGCAATTTTCAAAGTGATTGAAACATAACATGACTTTCGTCACTTGGTAAAGATGAATTTGGCTAAAGCGAAAGCTTACCAACACATATTTCAAGAAATAGATAGGCGAGATAAACTCGGCTCGAAATCGCAAATGTGTATAATAAAATTCTATATATCAAAACGACTTTTGTATCAAGAGTAGGAGATAGAGTAAATAGACTTTTGAGTGACAGATAACTTCAAGTCTCCACATACCTTTTAGTCGATGAAGATCCACCAGTTTCTTGTGTAGTCCTTCGTATTGTATGATGATTTCCATGGAGTCTTGAGCTAAACTACACTTTCTATCCTAATCCAAGACCTTATCTCTAATAGGCTAGTAATCAAGACTTATAGTTTTGATCATTAATATTGAAAAATATGCTTGAGATAGCAACGCATGCGAGTTCGACCGAGCAATGCTCTAACAAGAATCATTCCAAAAGCTAGAGGTAATTGAGATTTTGGAATTTCTCTTTAAGCCCTTAGAATTCACCATGAGGTCTAAGAAATTGAAAGGAACAAGAAGATTTTACTTACTTGGAGAGAGCCTTGAAAAACCTTCCTCTAAATTTCTCCAAGGAGGCTTCAATAGAGGAAAACACAAAACCCTAGAGGTTCACGTACGCGGACGGGTGGGATGAAGAAGATAGTGCTCGAGCTTCTTCTTTATAAGACCCATAATGGGCTTTGACCCGTTTGTGAAATGCGACTTAAAAAAATGGGATTTTCTTGTATGCTCAACAAAGGTTATACATCCCGTGACAACACAATTTATGTGAGACGATGGATGTCGTAGAAAGCTTTACTGAGTATTCTAAGGAACAAAGTTGTACACAACTCAAACCATTTCTTGCCCCATTCCAAGATATATAAAAATGGGGTAGTGTCAGGCTTGTTATCAAGAGGCATAATGTGCAGAGGAATTCTCATGCAACATTTCTAGTTGATATGTGTGAACAGTCCCTGTGGTATAATCAAAGTAATGATGATAATCAGGGCATTCAGAGCTTTCTATCCTTCATTTGATCTAGCTAGAAGCATGATTCTTCTGATTCCTAGGATGTACAATATTTGAAAAAGCGGGGGTCTAACAACACCACCCAATATTTCGCTTAGCAATCTGTATGGACTAACTCCGAAATACTTTGCTAGAGAATCAACTATACAGTCAGACTCAATCTAGATAGAAGTATCTCAAAGAGTTAATATCTCTCTCTTGATTCGATTTTTACTCAAGCTAAAAACACTAGCGAGTATTTATCAAATACAAGGAGTACTTGGACGGTACCAAAGACCAATGTCCAAGGATCAATAAATATCAATAAACAACCAAAGGTTGAATTTCCAATTGATGATCACGAACGCACAACTTGTATTATTTCAATTATATAAAATATAATGCGGAAAAGAAATAACATAGACACCAGAAATTTTGTTAACGAGGAAACCGCAAATGCAGAAAAACCCCGGGACCTAGTCCAGATTGAATACACACTGTATTAAGCCGCTACAGACACTAGCCTACTGCAAAATTACTTCAGACTGGACTACAGTTGAACCCCAATCAGTCTCCAACCGATCCAAGGTACAGTTGTACTCCTACACCTCTGATCCCAGCAGGATACTACGCACTTGATTCCCTTAGCTGATCTCACCCACAACAAAGAGTTGCTGCAACCCAAAATCACAGATTTGATAACAAACAGATCTGTCTCACACAGAAAAGTCTATCAAAGGATAAATCTGTCTCCCACAGATAAACCCTAAGTTTTGTTCCGTCTTAAGATATTAAATCAAGGTGAACATGAACCAATTGATAATCCGGTCTTATATTCCCGAAGAACAGTCTAGATTAATCAATCACCTCTCTACAATCCTTCCTGACTACACAGGCGGTTTGTCGAGGAATCACAAACAGTGAGACGAAGATGTTTGTGACTTCTTTATCTTGCCTATCGGAGAACTCTCATGATCTCAATCCAATCAAAGATTGTACTCGTACGATAGAAGATGCAAGATCAGATCACACAACTACGATAAAAGTAGTATTGATCTGGATTCACAATCCCAATGAAGTCTTTAAGTCGTTAACCTGATTTTAGAGAAGAAAATCAAAGGTTAATGGAGATCAACTCTAGCGGGCGCACTAGTAGCACACAGACGTGTGGGTATTAGTTTTGCACAATGCTAGATTCTCCTTTATATATCCTTCAAATCAGGATTTTGCCTTAGGTACAAAGCATTCCTTATTCACCGTTAGACGAAAACCTGATTTAGATTCAAACTAATATTTCTCAACCGTTAGATCGAAAACTTAGCTTGTCACACACACTTGGGTAAACGTTTACTGGGTTTATGAAAACCATGCCCAAACGTGTACGTGTATGTTGGTTCAACATAGTAACCCAAAAAGGTTAACCATATGAGCATTTCATATCAACCTTATTTTTCTTCACCATAACTAGTTCAATTGACTCAAATGTACTAGTTAAAGAGTTGTTCAATTGCTATGAGATCTTATGTAACTACACAGGACACAATTGAAAAAAAGATGATTCGATTCGATTGAATCAGCTCATGAACTTTATAGCCACAGTTTCCATAAAGCATTCCTTATTAATTTAAGTTTCATGTTCAGAGCACATCTTTAGATCATAACCTCTTAAGTTGCACAAACAAGTTCGCGGACTTAAGTTAATCGGTTGAGTTTTTCAAACTCAGCAGAAATTCTCGGAAAGAGAACTTCCGCCAGTTCGCGGACTTAGCACACAAACGAGTTTTGGAAAATCCAGCAGAAATTCTCGGTCGAGAACTTCCGACAGTTCGCGGACTGAGTCTGCGGACTGGGTTCGCGGACTGGGTTCGCCAATTCCACAATTCTTCCGATTTCTCTTGATCAACAAAGTTCAAAAACTTCGGTTCAAGGAATACATAGTTATGTAATCTAAACTCTCATTTCAATCATTGAGACATTATCAGAGGACGCTATGTAGCCGTTATTCACAGGCCGATTCACGTGAGAGCAATTCTCAAAGTGATTGAAACTTTTCATGACTTTCGTCACTAGGTGAAGATAAACTTGATCAAAGCGAAACGCTTTACCAACACACGATTTCGAGATAAAAGATAAGCAATGAACCCTCAGCTCGAAATGTCAAACGTGTATGATCTAGTCTATATAGCATACGACTTTTATCTCATAAGAAGTAGGAGATATAATAGATAGACTTTTGAGTGATAAATAAGTTCAAGTCTCCACATACCTTTTTGTTGATGAAGTTCCACGGTTCCTTGTATAGATCTTCGTCGTTGTATGATGAATCGCCATGAAGTCCTTGAGCTCAACTATACTTTTATATCCTAGTCCGAGACTTAGCTGTGTAGATAGAAATCAAGACTTATAGTTTTGATCACTAACATTGACAAACATGCTTGAGATAACAACACATGCGAGGTTGACCGAGCTATGCACTAAAAATCTCCCCCTTTGTCAATTTCAGTGACAAAACCATTAATACATATGGAATACAAAAAGATAAACTTTAGTGGCTCCTATTCCATAGTCTAATCTTCAACGTTCCCTGAAATCTTCGTCCTTCCAAGTACTCCAATGATCCCAAAGGTTGTAAGTTTAGCATCGCCGTTCTTGAAGATTCGTAGCTATAACAATGAGAGAAATCGAGATTCTCGATCATTATTATACAGTGTCGTAGTATTATTATGTAATATCAAAGTACAATTGTATCACGACTTTAACAATAATACTATGGTGATATGTATCACTCCCCCTTAGTCAATACTCCATATCGATCATGGAAACCACTCCCCCTTACACAATGATCCGAAAACCATATGTATTTGTAGTGTGAACTACATTATTTCTCCCCCTTTTTGTCAATAAAATTGACAAAGGTACAAGAACGGGATTATAGTGAAATTTCCACAAGAGACATTTCATAGACTAAAAGAAAAATACATACCAACTTAATTTAGATGCAATCATAAATCCGAAGATAGATGCATTCATCAAGGAGTTTTAAGATACAAGATAACCCTTATAAAATTCCACAGCCGCACACCCCGCAAGATATTACCATTAAGCACAAGTTCAAAAGAACTCTCCCCCATTTGATGTCATTCCCGAAAGAAAAACAAGAGCGACCTTAATTTTGAAAGAAAAGAAGGATTTTTTAATTGGACACCAAAACCCATAGGAATGATTTTCTATATCCAAAGCTCAACCAAATTAATCACAAGTAAACCCATGATTAATTCAATTGAAAACGCAACTAAATCAAACCACAAAAGTGATCAATTTAATTGAAAGTGCTCAACATAAGTAAACTTACAGAGCTACGACTAAGGTAATCATACGGAGATGACTAACTTAATCGTTCACATACTCAACATAAGAAAAACCTTACGGATTAAACGACTGCATTAACCAATAGAACATGATTAGTATAGACGTTCATATACTCAACACAAAAATTTGTGGAATATATGAAAACTCAACTAGATTAATTAAAAGAGAACCTATAATTAATCTAATTAGCATACGAACAACCAAACTAATCACCGAAGTGATCAATTTAATTATTTTTGGGCTCAACATATGGAACCCCGACTAAGTTCATCATAGAATATGACAACCTTAACCATACTTGTACTCGACATAAGAAATAAAACTTATGGAGTACAAACTAAATAACCAAACTGGTTGACTAATTTAGTTCCTAATGCTCGACATATAGCATCTTATGGAACAACCAACAAGCCAATAAGAATAATCGACTTACTTATACCGTGCTCAACATAAGGCATTCAACAGAGCCTTCACGGTAAAACATAACAAGATGGATCAATGAAGATCAATACCGTGGATAACATACAAGGATCTATTATATTTTTCCATCATAACGACATAATAGACTTTATCCTTGTCGAACAAAAGATATCATCCTATTTTCCATCAAATACATGACTGCATAGGCATAACTTTTTTATATGTCAAAAGTCCATTCGTCCTTTCATCAATACGAATACTGATTCATAAACGACTTTACTTTTGACCGCAATATGGGATCTTCAAGTTCACGGATGCAGACAATACATATCCCATAAAAATATTGCAATATCACAAATCATTAAAATACTGCAATAAACATCATCCTCCAAATATTTTTAGAATTTAATAACCAATAAACCTAAAAAATAACATAAGAAGATGAAAACAAAAATAGCTATGTCTAGTCACAATCATCGCTATTCGAAGCACTAGTTATTCTTCCAACTAATCCAAAAAGAAGACTTACTAGGTATTCTAGATATTTCTCAGCGCATCCACAGAAAACTCCTTCTTATTATTGAAAAACTCATTTCTTATAGATTTCTTCTTTATCATCCTTGAGGAAGTAATTCCTTTGCATAGATATACGTTGATTGCTTCTACTGCATTACTTTTAGAAGTGCTTCTAGTTACAGGAGCCATGAAAACGTATGAGAAGAAAGAAGAAGATAAGAAGATTTAAAAAGTCAAATCCTAATCCTTGACACAGTCTTCCACAGTTTAAGGATCCACAAACAATATTGTTAGCAGGATATTTAACAAACAAAGATACATACTTGAGTCGCAAGATGCAGAGCCTCAATCCTCTCAAGCTAAGAGTGAGGACGCATGCATCTCCGAGCTCAGCCAGAGACAAAATGAGCCAGATGCTCCCTTTAATTTTCAAGACTTGTTGCAAAAACAGGTTTCCTCCTTCTTCTGATTCTGGAAGCATTGGTTTTGCACGACCTTTGATTATCCAGATTCAACATTTGCATGTTCTCTTGTAGTTTAGAAATTCTCTTGTTCCTCTGCTTGAATCTCCAACACGTGTTTTGAACATGATTTGCATTTCCACAAAACGAAAAACCCGGCGAACCTTTGTCTTGTTGAAGTGCCTTCTGTTTATTACAACTGCTAGCCTTTTTTTTCCCATGACACTTAGGAACATAGTTGACGATATATGCAGTCTTGCTCTTAAATCCTAAACCATTGGTGTTTCCAAAGGATTTCTGACCAAATAACATTGTTGAGATTTTATCAGAACTTTCAGATAACCGTTGAAGATCATCCTTGAGAGTATTAATCTCTTTTTCCTTTAGAAAAATGGTCCTGGTGAGTTGATATAAAACAATCTATCTCAAGATATTTCACTTGGATTAAAGATTCCTGTTACTTCAATAAATCTTTTAATTGAATATTTTCTTGAAGGACCTCTTTGTTCAAGAAATCGAAAATCTCTGTGTCAGACTCAATTTCTGAATCAGATTTTGAGTGTATGGAGGTTTCTGCTGTGAGAGCTGTAACTTCACATTCAACAGACGTATTCAAGACGTTGATACAAGGAGATTTATCTTCCATAGAATCTTTAGAAGCAATAGCTGACAGTGGATGTTTATCACATCTAACGCTTTTCTTCATGAAATCCTTGATCCTTTCTGTTAACAACGGTTTATTGAACCGATAACCGGATGAACAACACTCATCAGCCAAAGATAAGTTAGAGGATTTACTTGTCTCGGAAACAACATTTAATGCAAATGTTTGAACAGAATTTGGATCACGAATTGTCACCTGTCCACAGGCGGTATTCATGGAAGGAGTGTTGAGGTTTTTCCCTCCATTGATGGCTTGTTTCTTAGAAACGTATCTCCTGTCTTCAAATACAGTTTCTAAGATGTCCCAGGCTTCTTTAGACTTAGTGCAAGTAGCCACATAGTACTGAAGATCTGGGGTAATAGCCTGTCTGATAGCATTTAACCCAAAAGAGTTTTGCATTGCAACAAGAGATTCTTCAGAACTATAACTACCAACATCCTTTGGTATAGATACATCGTCTTTTGTATTAACCAGAGGATTATAGCTGTTAACAATACATACCCAGGTTTGAAAATCACATGCTTGAAGATAAGCACACATTGCAACTTTCCATGTTGAGTAGTTTGAGCCATCAAAGACTGGTGGTACGTTAATGGAGATAGCACCTCTGCCATAGAGTCATATCGCTACAAACACGGACTTGTTAGGTCTTAAACGTTTTTGCCTGCTTTGATACCGATTGAAAAAGCGGGGGTCTAACAACACTACCCAATATTTCGCTTAGCAATCTGTATGGACTAACTCCGAAATACTTTGCTAGAGAATCAACTAGACAGGAAGACTCAATCTAGATAAAATTTTCTCAAGGAGTTAATATCTCTCTCTTGATCTGAGTTTTACTCAAGCTAAAAACAATAGCGAGTCTTTATCAAATACATGGAATAATTGGAAGGTACCAAAGACCAATGTCCAAGGATCAATCAATATCAATCAACAACCAAAGGTTGTATTTCCAATTGATGATCACGAACGCACAACCTGTATTATTTCAATTATATAAAATATAATGCGGAAAAGAAATAACACAGACACCAGAAATTTTGTTAACGAGGAAACCGCAAATGCAGAAAAACCCCGGGACCTAGTCCAGATTGAATACACACTGTATTAAGCCGCTACAGACACTAGCCTACTGCAAACTAACTTCAGACTGGATTATAGTTGAACCACAATCAGTCTCCCACCGATCCAAGGTACAGTTGTAATCCTACGCCTCTGATCCAAGCAGGATACTACACACTTGATTCCCTTAGCCGATCTCACCCACAACCAAGAGTTGCTGCAACCCAAAATCACAGATTTGATAATAAACAGATCTGTCTCACACAGAAAAGTCTATCAAAGGATAAATCTGTCTCCCACGGATAAACCCTAGGTTTTGTTCCGTCTTAAGATATAAAATCAAGGTGAACAGGAACCAATTGATAATCCGGTCTTATATTCCCGAAGAACAGCCTAGATTAATCAATCGCCTCTCTACAATCCTTCCTGAATACACCGGCGGTTTGTCGAGGAATCACAAACAGTAAGACGAAGATGTTTGTGACTTCTTTATCTTGCCTATCGGAGAAATCTTACGATCTCAAGCCAATCAAAGATTGTACTCGTACGATAGAAGATGCAAGATCAGATCACACAACTACGATAAAAGTAGTATCGTTCTGGCTTCACAATCCCAATGAAGTCTTTAAGTCGCTAACCTGATTTAGAGAAGAAAATCAAAGGTTAATGGAGATCGGCTCTAGCGGGCGCACCAGTAGCACACAGACATGTGGGATTAGTTTTGCACAATGCTAGATGTCTCCTTTATATAGCCTTCAAATCAGGGTTTGCCTTAGGTACAAAGCAATCCTTATTCATCGTTAGACGAAAACCTGATTTAGATTCAAGCTAATATTTCTCAACCGTTATATGGAAAACTTAGCTTGTCACACACTTGGGTAAACGTTTACTGGGTTTGTGGAAACCATGCCCAAACGTGTACGTGTATGTTGGTTCAACATAGTAACCCAAAAAGGTCAACCATATGAGCATTTCATATCAACCTTGTTCTTCTTCACCATAACTAGTTCAATTGACTCAAATGAACTAGTTAAAGTGTTGTTCAATTGCTATGAGATATTATGTAACTACACAAGACACAATTGAAACAAAGATGATTAGATTCAATTGAATTGGCTCATGAACTTTATAGCCACGGTTTGCGTAAAGCATTCCTTAGTAATTTAAGTTTCATGTTCAGAGCACATCTTTAGACCATAACCTCTTAAGTTCACAAACAAGTTCGCGGACTTAAGTTAATCGGTTGAGTTTTCCAAACTCAGCAGAAATTCTCGGAAAGAGAACTTCCGCCAGTTCGCGGACTTAGCACACAAACGAGTTTTGGAAAATCCAGCAGAAATTCTCGGTCGAGAACTTCTGACAGTTCGCGGACTTGGCAAGACAATTCCACAATCCTCCCGATTTTTCTTGATCAACAAAGTTCGAAAACTTCGGTTCAAGGATTACATGGTTATGTAATCTAAACTCTCATTTCAATCATTGAGACATTTTCAGAGGACGCTATGTAGCCGTTATTCACAGACCGATTCACGTCAGATCAATTCTCAAAGTGATTGAAACTTTTCATGACTTTCGTCACTAGGTGAAGATAAACTTGATCAAAGAGAAACGCTTTACCAACACACGATTTCGAGATAAAAGATAAGCAATGAATGCTCAGCTCAAAATGTCAAATGTGTATGATCTAGTCTATATAGCATACGACTTTTGTCTCATAAGAAGTAGGAGATAGAATAGATAGACTTTTGAGTGATAGATAAGTTCAAGTCTCCAGATACCTTTTTGTTGATGAAGTTCCACGGTTCCTTGTATAGATCTTCGTCGTTGTATGATGAATCGCCATGAAGTCCTTGAGCTCAACTACACTTTTCTATCCTAGTCCGAGACTTAGCTATGTAGGCTAGAAATCAAGACTTATAGTTTTGATCACTAACATTGACAAACATGATTGAGATAGCAACGCATGCGAGGTTGACCGAACTATGCTCTAAAAATATTATTTGAAGGTTTAACATGTACAAAAGCCTTTTCGGAAGGATTCTCAGACTTAACAGAATTAAGTTTATCTAAGAATTTAAAAACGCCTTCGAATGCTCTGAATAGATCTTTATCAACTGATCCATCATGATAGTATTCCTCAAAGATATCAAGAGTTAATCTAGTGAGGTACCATATCTTTGAACGTGAAGGGCGTTTTTTGAATCTTTCCTTCTTTTTATTTTTTTCCTTCATATTGATACTTAACATCTAAATCTTCCTTTTTAGATGAAGTAAGATTATTATGAGACACCAGAGATTATAACCATAATAATCTTTGAGAAATCTTTAAGGATTTCTGGCGTGCGTTACAGATGCCAAGAGCAAGTTTTCCAAAGAAATTTCCCATAGGACAATTTTAAAGGAACGAACAAACAAAAACTTATTAGGTTTAGAGTGTTTGCCTGATCTGATACCAGTTGAAAAAACGGGGGTCTAACAACCACACCCAATATTTCGCTTAGCAATCTGTATGGACAAACGCCAATATACTTTCTAGAGAATCAACTAGATAGTCAGAATCAATCTAGATAAAAAGTATATCAAAGAGTTTATATCTCACTCTCTCGATTTGATCTTTGCTCAAGCAAATAGAAATCTGCGAGTCTTTATCAAAGAGAGAAAACTTGGATGGTACCAAAGACTAATATCCAAGTGTCAATCAATTTAAATCAACAACCTAAAAGGTCGGATATTCTAATTGATTGAACAACACACAACCTGTGATATTTCAATTATATAAACAAATATAATGCGGAATAGAAATAACACAGACACCATAATTTTGTTAACGAGGAAACCACAAATATGCAGAAAAAGCTCGGTACCTAGTCCAGATTCAACACACAATGTATTAATCCGCTACAGACACTAGCCTACTCCAAACTAACTTCGGTATGGACTGTAGTTGAACCCCAATCAATCTCACACTGATCCAAGGTACAGTTATGCTCCTACGCCTCTGATCCCAGCAGGATACTGCACACTTGATTCCCTTAGTTGATCTCACCCACAACTAAGAGTTGCTACGACCCAAAGTCAAAGACTTTAATAAAATCTGTATCACACAGAAAAGTCTACGATAATAGATAAATCCGTCTCCCACGAATATACCTATAAGTTTTGTTCCATCTTTTGATAAATCAAGGTGAACAAGAACCAATCAATAATACCATACTTATATTCCCGAAGAACAGCTCAGTATTATCAATCGCCTCACAATAATCTTAATCAACGCGGCGAAAGAAGATATTGTGGAATCACAAATAATGAGACGAAGATGTTTGTTATTACTTTTATATCTTACCTATCGGAGATATCAATCTCAAGAAAATCGTTACACTTGTACTCAATACGATGGAAACAACAAGATCAGATCACACAACTACGATAAAAGTAGTATCGGTATGGCTTCACAATCCCAATGAAGTCTTTAAGTCGTTAACCTGGTTTAGAAGAAGAAACCAAAGGTTAAAGGAGAATCGACTCTAGCTTAGCACAACTAGTATCACATAGAATGTGTGGGGGTTAGGTTTCCCAGTTGCTAGAGTTCTCCCTTATATACACTTTCAAATCAGGGTTTGCAATAAATGTTAGCTTAGTAACAAAGCATTCAATATTCACTGTTAGATGAGAACCTGATTAGATTCAAGCTAATATTTCTCAACCGTTAGATCGAAAACTTAGCTTGTCACACACAAATGAAATTTCCAATTTTGGGTTTATGAACCGTACCCAAACATTAATATTTGTTAGTTCAAAAAGTCAACCAAATGGTTATCCATATGATTATTCTCATATCAACCTTATTCTTCTTCACCATAACTAGTTCAAATGACTCAAATGAACTAGTTAGAGAGTTATTCAATTGCAAGGAAATCTTATGTAACTACACAAGACACAATTGAAGAAAAATCGGTTTGATTCACTCGAATCGGTTCGTGAACTTTATAGCCACGGTTTGCAAAAGCATTCCTTAGTTTATTTAAACATTAGTTCAAGAACAACCGACTTTATATATAACCTTCTCAAGTTCGCGGACTGGGTTCGCGGACTTAAGCTCATGGAAGGAGTATACAAACTCCAGCAGAAAATCTCGGGCCGAGAAGTTCCGCAAGTTCGCGGACTGAGTTCGCGGACTTGGCTCACGCCACTTCCAACTTCACTTGATCAACAAAGTTAGCAAACTTTGGTTCAAGGAATAGGACTTATGCATATATGTGTTTCCACAACAACGCTTATATCCACCAATGGTTATGTAATCTAAACTCTCATTTCAATCATTGAAACATTCTCAGAGAACGTTATATAGCCGTTATTCACAGACCATTTTTCGTCAGAGAAATTTTCAAAGTGATTGAAACATAACATGACTTTCGTCACTTGGTAAAGATGAATTTGGATAAAGCGAAAGCTTACCAACACACATTTCGAGAAATAGATAGGCGATATAAACTCGGCTCGAAATAGCAAATGTGTATAATGAAAGTTTATATATCAAAACGACTTTTGTCTCAAGAGTAGGAGATAGAGTAAATAGACGTTTGAGTGACAAATAAGTTCAAGTATCCACATACCTTTTAGTCGATGCAGATCCACCAGTGCCTTGTGTAGTCCTTCGTCTTGTATGATGATTGCCATGGAGTCTTGAGCTCAACTACACTTTGTATCCTAATACAAGACCTTAGCTCTAATAGGCTAGTAATCAAGACTTATAGTTTTGATCACTAATATTGACAAACATGCTTAAGATAGCAACGCATGCGAGTTCGACCGAGCAATGCTCTAACAAAGATGACTTGGTTAGTTCAGACAAATTATAGGGTTTGTTCTCTTAATCTTTAGCTTATCTTATGTTCTTACTTGATGATTTAATTATGCTTGATCAATTTTTATTTTGATTGAGATATTTAATCACCATTGCGAATCTATGTGCAGAAGAACAACATGTCAAAAAGTATATAGAAGACGTAATCCCATATGATGGTAAATTATTTTTCATAATGGTATATACTTGTATTAATCTATGAAGTTCAATTTCAATTTCAAAGCGTATTTCAATTTCCTTAAAAACGTATATTCTCGAGTGTGGGAATAATTACAGTGTGTTCATAGTGTTTGAAGAAATGTTTCACTGGAAAAAAAACCATTTTCTTAACTGCTGCCTTGGCATAGCCTTTTGCTTCCACTTTTTTGTATATTTATACGATTATCTTTATATTAGCAGGTGAAGTGATTAATTTACTTGTTTTCTTTCTTGAATATGAATTAATTGTAAAAAGGGAATCGATAGAAATCATTATTACAATATTACCTAGACAGAACACAAACATCGCACACCAGTTGCCCAATTACTGAAATCGCTTATATTAGGATAATTTAAGCATATCCTTGAAGACAATACTCGACTTTCTTTTTTCGACTTTTTCTCTCTCCTAAATTTTGCTCTGGCGATTTTTAGGGTTTTGCATTTTTTTTCAAATTTTTTTTCTCGCGCTTCATCTGTGAATCATCGTTTGGTGATTCAAGATGGGTGATGTTTCTCTCTTGAGAAAACGCACATATGCTGAACAAGTGAAAGGCAAACAACAATTGTCTACGACATCTGTTGATCCCAGTTTGTTACGAAAACCTACTTTGAAGGAAGGAAAACCAGCTATTATTATCCCTGAATCTTTCTACTTGGAAGGATGTGATATATGGAAGTATAGTCTTATTGGGCGTCTGGATTTAAAGGGTATTAACTTCCAGGATGTAAAGAACGACCTTGAACATCAATGGCAGCTAGGGCAAGGTGCGGTTCAGTTAATCCCTATGAGTAGAGGTTTCTTCACCATCAAGCTTCAATATCAAGACGCAAAAAGCAGGTTGTTGAATGTTGAAGCTTGTTCTTTTGGTCATCAAAAGCTAAACCTAATTGAATGGTTCCCTGGTTTTGATGCCGAAAAGCAACGAACCTCTCATGCCTCTGTATGGGTTTCTTTTCCTGGATTACCTTTGGAATTTTGGACTGAAAAAACATTGTTATCCATGGCTAAATCACTAGGTACTCCAATTGTTGTTGACAGACGTACTCTTGCTCATGAGTATGGTCATTTTGCGTCAATCTTGGTGGATATAGATTTCGCTGAGGTTGCTACTGATGCTATTCATGTCACGGTGGGAGGTAAGGATTTCTGACAGGCCGTGGAGATCCAAAAGATGCCAAAGTATTGTTCGAATTGTAAACTCATTGGTCATACTGATCAGGAATGTAGAAAACAACCAAAAGATAACAAGGAGCGACAACTAGTTGTTAACAATGGAGCTAACAATATGCAAAACAATGTGGTTCAACCTCATATTCTGCAGCCTACTGATGTTCAAAATACGCAAGTTACTCAATCTGGTGGTGAATGTCAAGTTGCACAGCGTAAGAATAAAGGCAAGAAGAAAGGTAACAATTCTTTTGTTCAGGAGGTTGTTCATAGTGATGTTGATGTAGAAGTTGATCGGGAGATTGCTGCTAAGATGTTGAATGCTAAGCAGAAGGAGGTGAATATGGCAAAGTCCAAAGCTGATTTTGAGGATGCATATGCTGAATTGGCAATAACTAAGCATGCGCAGGCTCCAAAATCAGTTTTAGTTAACAAAGGAAAAGTGGGTGAAATTGATCGTTTGACTAAGACAGGTTTGGTTGCAACTAGGATTTCTAAACCTGTTAGGTCTGCCCCTTCGACTCCAATTTGTGATAAACTAATGGCTGGTGAGTTTTCACATATTCAGAATAAGTTTGATATCCTCAATATAATTCCAGACGTGGCTGAAAGCTCGGCTGATGCTAAGTTCAGGGCTTAGCAAGAAGCCCAAAGAGAGCGCATGAAATCCATGCATAAAATTGTTAACTTTATGGTTGAAAAGAATTCACAACTTGAAACTATCTCTGAATCCGAGTCTGAATTGGATTTAGGAGTTTCTAACTTAAAAAACCGTGTGGAAAGGGGTAATTCTCCGATAATCAATGCTGGGACACCATCTCAGTTAGCTAATAACTCCTCTAAAACAGGTTTTTAATGCGTGTTCTATACTGGAACATAAATGGCATTGCACGCCATGCTGCAAGGTGCAAATTACAGGATCTACTTAAGGAATTCAAGCCGGATATCTTTTGCATTGCTGAACCGAAGGTATATTGTACTGTTCGTTTTATGCAAGGGTTACATATAGATGGTTATAAGAAGGAGATTATACACAGTTCGTTGGTTTTTCTAAAGGGAACATCTGGATTTTCTGGTCGAATGATTTGGCTACACCGGTAGTTGTGAATACTAGTAGGCAAGCTATTACTTTTGAAACAGAGGGTGTGTTGGTATCCTTTGTTCATGCTAGCTGTTTTCAAGTCCATCGAAGAAGGTTATGGCAGCAACTTTCTTCAAGTGATATTAGCATTCCCTGGTTGGTGATAGGAGATTTTAATTGTGTGCTTCGTAATGTTGAGAAAAAAAGAGGTCGTGAGCCGCGGACTTCAGTTATTAATGAGTTTAGTAATTGGATGGAAGACAATGATCTCTTTGAAGCTTATTTTTTGGGTTCCAATTTCACTTGGGCTAATGGTCAATCAGGTGTAAGAAGGATCCTTTGCAAGCTAGATAGAGCTATAATTAATGAGGCCTGGCTTAGTAAATTTGAGAATTGGAGGTGTAAAGATCTTCCTCGTGAAGTTTTCGACCATTCTCCTCTTATTGGTTTCACTTTTGCCAATTCTAGACCAAAAAGAGCTCCTTTTAGGGTGCAAAAGATGTGGTTTTCTCACCCTGATTTCATGCGCATGGTTATTGAGAGTTGGAATGCTCCTGTTTCTGGCTCTCCTGCTTTTATTTTTACTTTCAAGCTCAAGAGATTGAAGGCGTCTATGAAAGAATGTAATCTAAGGGTTTTTGGCAATGTTTATGCGAAACTCAAACAGGAAAAATTGACTATGGAAGTCGCTCTTCGTATTTCTGATGAAGATCCAGAAGACATTACAAAGCTGAATTATGCCAAAGAAGCTTCAATGACTCTTCAGGAAATTCGTTCTCAACAATCCATTATGTTGAAACAGAAATCGAGAAATAAATAGCTCACAGATGGTGCTAGAAATACTTCTTTCTTTCACACCAATATTCGAACTCGCAGGAGCAGTAATCTGATTTCGGAATTGGTGGATGAGAATGGGAATGTTCTCACGGACTATGACCAAATTAGGAATCATACGGTTTCTTTTTTTGAGTCTAAATTTAATGGTGATGAATTACCCATTGATGAGGATTTATTTCATTATGATCATAACATTATTTCTTCCGATGATAGTCAGAGAATGAATGAAATTCCTATTATGGAAGAGATAAAGATTGTTGTTTTTGATCTTGGTGCGGATAGTGCTCCTGGCCCTGACGACTTTTCAGGTTGTTTTTATAGGCATTGTTGGGATGTGATTCAACAAGACCTTTACAACGCTATTACTTTTTGCTGGAGCGAAAAAATAATTCCTCAAGGTACAAATTCTAGTCTTTTGATTTTATTAGCCAAAGTTAGAGGATCCAACACTCTTCGTAACTTTAGGCCCATTGGTCTCAGTAATTTTTTCTTTAAAATTATTACTAAGATTTTAGCTACAAGACTGGGTAGTGTACTTGATAATCTTGTTTCGGAAGAGCAAGTTGCTTTCATGAAGGGGAGAAACATTCATGAAAACATCAGTGTGGCGTCGGAGATGGTTAATGAACTTAAAACTAAACGTAAAGATGGAAATTTGGGTCTAAAGCTTGATATCACCCAAGCTTTTGACACGGTGAGTTGGTCTTTCGTTTTGGAATTTTTCGGAGATATGGTTTTTCTCAGAGTTGGTGTTCTTGGATTTTCTCAATTCTTAACTCGGCTCGTATTTCTATCCTTCTCAATGGTAGTCCGGAGGGTTTTTTCAAGATTAATAGAGGTTTAAGGTAAGGAGACCCTTTATCACCTCTTATCTTTGTTTTGATTGAAGATGTTCTTAGCAGAAATCTGTCAAAATTATTTCTTGAAAAGAAGATGACACCAATGCTTTCTAAAAAGAAAAAAGGTATTTTCCTACTCATCTTTTCTTTGCAGATGACATTATGATTTTTTGTAAAGGCAACATGAAGAGTTTGCATAATCTTCTTGCTTTGCTTGGAAAATATCAAATGGCTTCGGGTCAAACTGTTTGTCGTCATAAGAGCAAGATTTACTATGGTGGGGGTTCTTGGAGTCGTTGTAGAACCATCACTAATTTGCTTGGTATGGAAGTCTCTACTTTTCCGGACAGGTATCTTGGTGTTCAAATAATGCCCGGAGTTGTTAAATATCGTCACATTAGCAATGTGATTGATAAGATTAAGAATCAACTTGTTGTTTGGAAAGGTAAAATGCTCTCTTTTCAAGATAGAATTGTTCTTATAAATTCGGTGATTGCTAGCTATTCCATTCACAATATGGTTGTTTATAAATGGCCTATGAAGTTCATCCGACAAGCCGAACGTATGATTCGCAATTTTCTTTGGTCCAGGGATGCTGATGTTGCTAGGAAATGTGTTGTGGGCTTTCCAAAAGTTTGTTGTCCTTTGAATGAAGGTGGTTTAGGTATCACTAGTTTGTCTGTCACAAACAAGGCGCTTCTCAT
This sequence comes from Papaver somniferum, assembly GCF_003573695.1. NCBI lineage: Eukaryota > Viridiplantae > Streptophyta > Magnoliopsida > Ranunculales > Papaveraceae > Papaver > Papaver somniferum. The sequence goes on along the minus strand of NC_039366.1, from coordinate 156,401,888 downwards.
GAAATTATGGTGGAATATCCGTTCTTCTAACAAGAAATGGGCGTCTTTCCTTTGGGCTAAATACACTTCTCGTCTTGGTAGACTTAAACAGTACGGCGTGAATTCGTCGATTCTTCCGGGCATTCGTTTAATTCATTCCACGGTGGACAAAAATACCAAGTTGCTTCTTGGAGATGGAAGAAATACCTCTCTTTATTTTGACATATGGTATGGTAATGAGAGTATTGCTCACATTCTTGGTGAAACTGACCTGGACGGTAATTTCATGGTCAATGATATCATTGTTAACAATAATTGGTAGTTGCAGAGTGATCATGTGCAATATCTGGTGCAACATTTGGTGCGAGATGGTGTAGATTTGAATAATTTGTCGACGCTGCAAGGAGGAAACGATTGTAGAGTCTGGATGCCTGAGATGAATGGGAAATTTTCTGTCTCGTCAGCTCATTAGGAAACAATATGCTACAACTGAAGTTTACAGCCTTTTGTGGAGGAAAACTATACACCCAAAGCTAGCTGCTCAAAACTGGAAACTCACTAGAGATGCTTGCGCAACTCAGGACAAAATCAATAGAAGATTCAAATTCGAATTGACAAACAGATGCTACTTATGCAAATCAGCTGAAGAGTCATTAGATCATATCCTTTGGAGCTGTCCTTTTGCAACCCAAATCTGGCAGTGGTGTGCAGGTTTGTTTAATCTCCAGCCTAACTATGATATTGTGATTTCTTACAAGACAGCTAAAGGGCGCAGTTGCATAATCAAAGACTTATGGTTACTGGCCAACATGGTGATTCGATCTGAGCTTTGGCAGACACGAAACATGGCCTGTTTTCATAATGCAGCAGTAAACTTTCACTTGTTCAAGCAGCGTACTTTCCATTTGATTCATGATTTATCTGTTAGGCTGAAGAGTTTCATGCACAATACTTTGTCATACCTGGAGATTTTAAACTGTTTTGGTGTGCGACATAGGCAGGTTAAACTTGTGTAACCGATTGAATGTAACTGGAATCCTCCAAAAAGGGATGAGCTCTTATTGTGCTGCATTGGTGCTGCCAAGGGAAACCCTGGTAGGGAGGGAGCTGGTGTAGTTGTATGTGATGCTGACTGCAATTTCGTTGGATCTATGAGCATTGGTTTGGGAAGAACGAACAACTTCTTGGATGAGCTGTATGGTATTATCGTGGGATTGGAATGGGCTGTGAAGTAGAACATTGGCAAAGTCCTTATTCGTTCGGATTCAGTTGGTGCTATTACAGCCTTGACAACCTCAAACGTCCCTTGGTTTGTTAAGAACATGTGGAGTTTAATTCAAAACAGCTATGAGTCCATTCGTTTTGTTCACACTTATCGTGAGGCTAACTTCTCGGCAGATAACATGGCCAAAAGGAGTTGCTCTCTAAGAAATGGTGAAGGATTAAATTATGATGAGAAGCCATATTTTTTACATTCGTTAGAATATCCAAATATTGCTTATTTCAGATTTAAGTAGTTTGTAAGTTTTTGGGGTCTTTGGACCTCTTTTCTTGTAAACTCTTTGTACATATTGGCTATTCATCAATACAATTTGGACTTACCAAAAAAAAAAACCAAGTTGATTATTTTTGATTAGCTTTGTTGGTTGTTCCGTAAGGTACTTTATGTTGATAATTTTGAACTAAATTAATCATCTTGTTTGGTTATATTAATGATCTTGTTTGGTTATTTAGTTATTTCTCCGTAAGTTTTCTTATGTCGAGCAAAACAATTGACAATTAAATTGATTACTTTCGTAATTAGTTTGGTTGTGTATTCCAATTAGATTAATTATGTGTTCTCTTATAATTAATCTAGTTGAGTATTTTTCTGTCTCCATGAGTTTTCTTATGTTGAGCACAATCAATTAAATTGATCACTTTTTGTGTTTGATTTGATTGCGTATACCGATTAAATTAGTCACGGGTTTTACTTGTGATTAATTTGATTGAGTTTTTGGATATAAAAAATCATTCTTATGGTTTTTGGTGTCTAATAAAATCCTTCTTTTCTTTCGAAATTAAGGTCGCTCTTGTTGTTCTTTCGGGAATGACATCAAATGGGGGAGAGTTCTTTTGAACTTATGCTTAATGGTCATATCTTGAGGGGTGTGCGGCTGTGGAATTGTAGAGGGGTTATCTTGTATCTTTAAACTCCTTGATGAATGCTATTATCTTCGGCTATATGATTGCATCTAAATAAGATGATGTGTAATACACTCAAAATTAAGCAGCTATACAAAATCGAAATATTCTCAAGATACTCATTAAAGTACCTAATTTCGGTTTTCCTATTTCCAATTAAATGCCAAACAATATTTCCGAAATCTCTCTTAGAAAACTTCTATTATTAGTTTAGCATATTAACCAATAAACCTTTTCTAGAGGTTATGCTTTAATTGCTGGTAATTAAAACATATATATTTGGAAATCATAATTAAATGCTTTTCAATATTTCTGTTTGAGATCACCTTGAGCATCAAAGAATATCTTTGAACAATAAATGATAAGAGTTATGTACATGTTCAAATAATGTCGACATCTAGAAGTTTCTCATTTTAGCAAACCCTAATTCATAATTCACACATAACATGAAGAAATGTGTGAACTTTGGAAACTCGGTTTTGCTCTTGGGACCGGTTATACCGTGACTCACAATATAAGTTGTGATCGGTTATACCATGCTCCCCAATATAGGTTGTGACTGGTTACACCATGCTTCCCAATTAATATATCTTGTGATCGGTTACACCTTACTTCCCAAAGTAGCTTGTGATTGGTTACAACTTGCTTCCCAATGTAGCTTGTGACCGGTTACACCTTACTTCACAATGTAGCTTGTGATTGATTACACCTTGCTTTTCAAATTAGCTTGTGACTAGTTACACCTTGCTACACACTATAGGCTATGATCGGTTATACCTTAATTCTCAACATAAGTCAAGGTAGGTTCTACCTTGTCATCTTGTATTGGTCATCCAAATATATTCAATGAAGAACCGGACCAACACACTCGTGATTTCCGATGAAATCATACATAGTTTCCGATGAAATGTATTTAGGTTCTACCTTTCGATTATGAAACAAGTTCATACATCAACTTACTTAAGCAAATGTAATAATACATATTTTTCTAGGATGAAATCATACATATATCCTACATATAATCAAGTAACTAAATACATAGATTATATTGATATCGTATTTACGAAGTTCAAAAGATAAGCGGTATACTTCGTAATATAATTCTTTGATACTTTGATCATAATGCTATGACCAAGTATAATCACTAGAATATTATATATACCTCTTCGCATGTTACGTTTTCAATATAATACGACTTGAAAGATACGTTAGGAATGGAAACAAGTCAAGTCAGCATTACTAACCTCAACTGGAAGGATGATGTCTTCGTTGCAGTCGTTACTTCTTCACATTTTTCAGGTATTCAGAGTAATACTTGTACGTCTCAATTTTCCTAGACTTTCTAGTCTAACCTAAACGAAGTTGACTCTAGTAATTAATCAAGCAACTCTAGATGAGTTTTGATATTAAAATATGACAACCAAACTTGATATACCAATGCTTGGTGAGTTCAACCGAACTATGCTCTAATACATGTCATTGAGTTAAAAGGACTAACTCAATAGCATCCTCACTGAATGGTGAGAAAACCCACCTCATCATTCAACAGTGAGTACTACCCACCCTCAATGTTTCTTCAATCCATAAACGGTGAAAGGAGAGCGACTCCTATATTTTCTCATAGATTTTCCCTACTTTTTATAAGAAGATATTTCGTGAGAAAAAGAAAGGAAAAAAAAAGAAGAAATTATTCCTGCAAACCAAACCTGAAACCAGTTATTAATGGATGATTCAGAAAGAAAAAAAAACTTATTTTTGCGAAGAATAAAAAGTCTGAGTTTTCTGTGTTTGGTCTTCATTTCTCGATCATTTAATTTTTGTTTTGCAGTCTGAGCTGCATTAATAACGACAAATCTTACCGAGACAAAACCAAAACAAGTGTGTGATTTTGTTTGTGAAGATAATAGATGTGAAGAACAAAGATGGGAAAAAAGATGACTTGGTCAACAAAGAAAAATTATAAGGTTTGATTTCTTAATCTTTAGCTTATCTTATGTTCTTAGTTGATGATTTAATTATGCTTGATCAAGTCTTCTTTTGGTTGAGATATATAATCACCATTAAGAATCTATGTATAGAACAATGATGCGTGTCGTAACCTTAACAAATTAATCGAGATATTTCCCAATAATTAACTGGTAATATAGCAGTAGTAAGGATCGTTCCCACAGAGAGCTGTGTAATTGATATGTTATTTTATTCATCAAAATAATAAAAGACAATGGGGATTGTTTGATTAAACTAAAATAAAAAGACTAACAAATAAAAGAAAGAGATGATCAAGGAATCCTTCGCCGTTACCAAGCAATAACTGGATTAGTATACTTATCTATCTTCGTTAGAACCTTCCATCACCAATCGTAGAATAACAACTATATTAGTGCTATCCCCAAAACTCCTCATAGCACGGATACATAATCTCTCCAATATCAGATTCTATCCAACCGAACCACCAAGTAGTAGATCACTCCAGGTGTAATCCAATCGAACGCTTTAGGCTTTGTGAATTAGGTTGATCCCAGTAGTTAAACTCTTAGCTCAAGGTCCACTTGCTGGTGTTATCTTCACTCGCAATTGCTCCACAAAATCCCTTTGCAAGGTCTCGCGATTTCTACTTGTGTATGAATTATTCGACGATTACTTATCTCCTAACTCAATACTTACAATAGAACAATCAATAAACTAATCTAGTATGCATCCCAAATCAATCTAAGAGTCACTCATAAACATCAGATGTAGTGAAAACAAACGATAAGATGATTAAAAATCATAACAAATTTGTATAATAATAAAGCTTCACGCTAGAACATTGAATTCAATCCTTAACCAATAAAAGTTTAGCCTCTCATATTTACACCGTTTCCCGATTTCCCCCAAAAGGACTAAACCCTAAAATATGAATGAAGAACAAAAATGTATTATGGGATTTAGATATATGTGATTTAGGTTCAGACTCTTCTTTTATATGTCTCCAAATTGTGGAAGTTCCCTTGTATCGAACCCCGTGTTAACTGGTTGCAAAAAATCACCAAACTTCCAAAAGCAGTCCACAGCCAAGGCTGGTCGTGTAAATAAATACACACAACTTGAATGGGTCGTGAGTTACTGTAGAATCCAGTCCATTTCTTAGTTTAGTGGCTCCTCAGCTTGCCGAAACTGACAACCTAATCTTCTCGCTCCACTGTCAGTTCTACGGAACTAACAGTACATCCTTCAGATTTTCCCTCAGACACATGATACTCCGTGAAAAATAATAGTTATGGGATTTTTGGTTTTCTAATCATTCCCTCGGACACACAATACTCCTTGAGAATTTTGCTCTTCTGGATTTGCTTCGGCACAACTATGCTTTTCGCGGACAGTTCCCTAGTCGATAAAATCTCAACTTCCTGACTTTCTTTACTTGCTCAGTCCCGTCTTCTTCTCTTAAACTCAAACATCCGATCCATATTTTCCTTGGAAACCCAAACTCTTCTGAGTCTTCTCCATCACAGACCATCTTGGCAGCATCCCAAACTCGAGCTTAATCACTACTTGCTCTTAATTGCCATTCCCTTCTTAACCATGCCCGAGTTTATTCTCCAACATCACAGCAAACTGCCATCTAACCACAGTTCCAAGACTTCCATGTCATCACCATTTACTGCCATTAATCACAACAACATTACTTTCCTGTATTTGTCGTCTACTCCAACAGAAACCATGGAAACTCAAGCTCTCTCTGTTTTATCGGGCTTACAGCTTCCTAACCCATCTCTATCTCCGATAACAGCAACACTCAGTTAACTCTCATCGTCACTGCCAACTATCAAAGCTCCATAAATCCCAACCATGAAACTGGCATCATCTCCTTCTTCCTTGCTCGACAACCCACAACACATACCCCCTCTCTCCAGTAACAACTAAACCCGACAGCAAATAACTCATCTTCAGCTCTCGGCATTGCTGCCATCAGTCCACAACAAACCTCGAGTCCTTCTCAGCTTTTTTAAATCTCCGCAAACACTCACCATTCCCTGATAACAATCTTCCTATTTCTCCCTTCTGAATCTCGGTAATGAACAATCCCTTTCTTTCCAGTCGCAGCAACCCAACAGTCTCCTTCGTTGCTACTAGAGTCAGTTCATCATCATCACAGCCTCGGAACTTTGCCTGATCTCTCTGTCCGATGAAGAAGATGAAATGCCCGTTCAGATTCTTCCATGAGTCTTGGCTGCCTTGAGTACAATACTCGTCTGCCTTTAACAGTTCTGTGCAGTCGACACCTTTTGCCGCTTTAACTCGCTTCAATCGCTCGTAATTTCCTCATTCGATGTCGGAATAACTCCATTCTTTCGCCGTTGGCTTCGTCTTTTCGTTCTCTTCGAGATGATATCAAGAACTCTTGGATTCGAACGAGTTCCACTTGGTCTTTGGTCCTTCTCCACTTGTAGCTAACTTCTTTTATTGCACAATTACGTGCAAATTCACTTCTTTTGGACAATTCAGCAAGCAAAACATAAATAAAAGAAAACAAGAGTAATATACAATAATTCGCAAGAATATATAGCAATCACTAGCATGGATTCGACACTAAATATATGCAAAATGTGCACTTAACAAATTCCCCCACACTTGGCTTTTGCTAGTCTTCGAGCAAACTATCTAAAATAAAACAACTCCATATCGTCGAGAAAACGGATGCACCTAGCTAATGCAACATGCCTTTAAACCCCTATGTGTCCCTAGTGGACGATCTATAGTCTCGTGAGGGCTTACAAGAGGTATACCTACAAAACCTACTTCTCCAACTTACTAGTTCTCCCAAATGATAGCATCCAACGCGCTAAGAATACATAGAGATTCTGCACACTAGTCATAAGAAGTTAGACATATATATGAACATAATCTCATCCTTAAAAGTTGAAAGAGAAATAACCATCCCTTATCGAAAGAATCCAGGTTTGAGAGTGATCGAAAGTCTCGACACTCTGCCTCACCAGAAAGGGTTCTATGAAGTTGCTCTCAATAATAAACAATTTTTTTATGGGTCACACATGTGTCCAGGTAGGAATGAAGAGAGATTCCTGTGACACGTTGAACAGTAGGAAGGGAAAAACCCTCCGAATTGCTTTGAAAACCCACATCTTTTATCATTTTGAAAACCTTTTTTTTTCTTCTCTAAGAAAGGAAATCAACCACTTAACGAAGGTGGGAATATGATTACTTACCTCGTTATCCGTTCGACGTGCAGTTAGCACCACTCTCACAGCATCCATAGAAACGTCTTCCTTCGGCTCGTCTTCTTCATCTTCTTGGTCTTGGTCTTCGGCTTCAGCTATTGATGATAGACTCTTGAACTTCGTAGAACTCTGACAATTTGTAACTCTTTCTCTTCATTTTCCTTGTTGCTTGAAACTTCCTTATAAAATTTTCTTCCTTGTGACCTTATTGAACAAATAACAACCTAAACGCAAATCTTTTTTTATTTTCTCTTTTTTTATTTTTTATTTTTTTATTTATTTTTTGTATTTTTTTTCTTTTTAAACAAAAATATTGCAACTTCAAAAATAATAACGAAATTAAAATAACATGGCCATGAAAGAAGTATTTTACACTTTGATCTTCACAACTTGTATTGTCTTTGTATCATAAACTTCAATAACTCTCATCTTTTGATTTTCTTCGCTCATGTAAATAAGTCTTCATACTTAGATATAGAATTCCGCTCCTTATATGTAAGCCTTCAACATGTATATATAAAATGTGCTCATTGTATGTTGCTTTACTTGGATATGAAATTTGCTCTTCCTTGTATTGTTGCTTGTAAACCTCAAACGTCTTCAACTTTCCTTGTAGATTTTGATGTCGCTCCGCCTTATTGATGATGATGATGTTTCTATGGACCAATTGGTTTAGAGAGAGATAAAGTGGATGGTGCTAACTGCGAACATGATTACAAGTGGTATGTAAGTTAGCAATTCGATGTCACCATCATGATTGATAAAATAACACTCAAGAGATCAAAGTAGTACTTCTATTGGTGGGAGGTTTGGTAGCTCACCATTCTACCCGGAGTTTACGTACGTTGACACACACTCTAAAAGCACATATTTATACACGTACAAAGAATTGAAGGTTGGTGCCTCACATGATGTAACAATAGGTAGTCTCCATTATAGGGGATCATAACTCTAATACCGAATTCAGTCTGCACCTCATTTGCCACTGGCATGGTTAAATCCAACTTTTACTCTCAAACAAGCAAGAAACCCGATCACGTTCTCTGGCGTCTTTAAGTTCAGTCACTCTTGTGAGAATTTCGATGTAATCTTAGCGACATGTATACTATGTGACTCTAAACTAACTACAAGTTGGAGTTTTTATTCAAATATGTACAAAAAAAAGTGAAAAATCTATATGCAAAATACTCCCCCACACTTAAACTTCATATTGTCCTCAATGTGTAAAACTGAAAAATCTGAATTCTGACGTAGCATCTGATAAAACGCAAACTCGGTGCAAATTGGAAAGGAATTTGGAAAAACTTTATTTCACAAAAGTTGTTCATCTACGTGTTTTCTACACAGTGTAAAAAGTTCACAGTGTTTAGATAAACGGTATGAAAGTTATGGCCCCTGTACTGAACTACGTGCGGTCTAAATTTTTCTGACGAAAAGGTATTCGTCGTAATTTTCTTCTAAAATAGATTCAGGACTCAATGAAATTAAACATGGGGATGAAAATATGATATGAAAACAATAAAAACAAAAATAAATAAATAAATAAAAGGGTTTAAGATACAAAACCTATGGGTTGTCTCCCATTTAGCGCTTAGTTTAACGTCCTCAGCCTGACCCACTGATTATCGTCCGTAAACCAACAATCTGAAAACCTGGTAGTCTTCCAAGAATACAATATGCAATTTTAGTAACAACTTCACACAATGGTTAGCATAACATACGAATAATGAAATTCTTATAGCTTGAAAATTTCCCCCACACTTAGTCCTTCCTACACTTGGAAGTGGATAGAGAACATAAAATAAGAGAATTTCTATCGGTTCCTCTCAGTGAACCTGCACAATACTAGAATCAAACACATCAAGTGGTAGATACTTAGAAGCAAATTAATCCGTTAAAACTTTGGAAGCACACAACTCCAATCCTAAGTGATGTGGATCAAAAGATTCAGAAATATGCAAAGGATTAGACAAACCTTCCACAATCTCTCGTATTACAGAATACTCATCATTCTTAAAGAATTGCAATGAATTATTTACCTTATTTGTATCGTGGTCCTCTATCAAACTATTTATCCATTCTTCGTTTGCTTCAACCGTAATCTCAGCATCAATATAATCCTTGGCTAGCTCAATTTGGTCTTCCACGATTTCAATAAAATTGGTTTCATTCTCAATCTCTATTTCTTCAACAACGCCGTCATCAGAATCAGAATCATCTCCTAAAAAGTCTAGTTCGTTGGTGCAAATCCTAAAATCATTGTTTGAGTACGTTACACCATTTATAACAACAATTATGTCATATCCATTCTCCTCCTTTCGAATAGGCGAGTGATCGTTATAATGATCCGGAGTTGGAATAACTTTACCATTATTGCAAGGACTTTCCAAAGGTTGCTCATCTTCAAGATACTCATGAATCGTATATCCATTATTGATCATGGGAACGTCAGAATTGATTTGTCTTTGAGGCCAAACTTCTTCCTTAGTTATTTCCTTCTTCATTTGATCCATGTCTCTTCTTAGGTTGTCAATAACCTATTGAATTTCTTGAAGTGTATCTTCAGTCTTTGTGTTATGCTCATCCAACTGTTGGTTTTCCCGATCCAAACTATTCATAAATTGGTGCATTAGATCTTCGAGAGTAGAATAACTATCTTCAGGAGCATAACTTTCCTTAGTCTGGTCGCGTTCATCCATCATTTGAATGTGCTGGTCCAACTTTTAATTTTCCCGATTCATATTATCCATAAATCGGTGCACTAAATCTGTAAGACTAGAAGAATCGTGATTAGAAGGATAAATATCCCCCCATCCTTGTGGTTGTTCACTTACATACCCGTCAAAAGGTTATTGATATGTATGAGAATAACCATAGGCTTACGCAGGATATTGATCATAGACAAAAGATTGGTTTTGATTATACTCATGGAATGGTTGGTAGTTGTCATAATATTGATATTGGAAACCATATTGATTATCACTGTTGTATGTGTAATCTTGTGCTCCGTACATGTTATTTCCGTTAGGAAACATGACGACTCACAAGAAATAGAAAATCAAAACAAAAATCTAAAAACAAAAATAAATACAAGCTAAACAAATAACAAATCAATTAGTAACCGCTCCCCGACAGTGGCACCAAAATTGATGCATGTCGTAACCACAACAAGTTAATCAAGATATTTCCCACTAATTAACAGGTAATATAGCAGTAGCAAGGATCGTTCCCACAAAGAGCCGTGTAATTGATATGTTATTTGATTCAACAAAATAATAAAAGACAACGGGTATTGTTTGATTAAAGTAAAATAAAAAGACTAACAAATAAAAGAAAGAGATGATCAAGGAATCCTTCGCCGTTACCAAGCGATAAATGGATTAGTATACTTATCTATCTTCGTTATAACCGTTCATCACCAACCATAGAATAGCAGCTAGCTCAGTGCGATCCTAAAACTCCTTATACCACGAATACGGAAGCTCTCCAATATCAGATTATATCCAACTGAACCCCCAAGTAGTAGCTGACTCCAGGTGTAATCCTATCGAACGCTTTAGGCTTTGTGAATTAGGTTGATCCTAGTAGTTAAACTCTTAGCTCTGGTGTTATCTTTACTCGCAATTGCTCCACAGAATCCCTCTGCAAGGTCTCGCGATTTCTACTTGTGTATGAATTATTCTACGATTACTTATCTCCTAACTCTAACAATAGAACAATCAATAAACTAATCTAGTATGCATCCCAAATCAAACTAAGAATCACTCATAAACATTAGATGTAGTGAAAACCAACGATAAGATGATTAAAACTCATAATAAACTTGTATAATAATAAAGCTTCACGCTAGAACATTGAATTCATCCTTAACCAGTAAAAGTTTAGCCTCTCATATTTACACCGTTTCCCGATTTCCCCCAAAAGGGGTAAACCCTAAAATATGAATGAAGAACAAAAGTGTATTGTGGGATGTAGAGATATGTGATTTAGGTTAAGACGTCTTCTTTTATATGTCTCCAAATTGTGGAAGTGCCCGTGTATCGAACCCCGTGTTAAGTGGTTTCCAAAAATCACCAAACTTCCAAAAGCAGTCCACAGCTAAGGCTAGTCGTGTAAAGAAATACACACAGCTTGAATGGGCCGCGAGTTACTGTAGAATCCAGTCCATTTCCTAGTTCAGTGGCTCGTCAGCTTGCCGAAACTGACAACCTAATCTTCTCGCTCCACTGTCAGTTGTACGGAACTGACAGTACAGCCTTCAGTTTTTCCCTCGGACACATCATACTCCGTGAAAAATACTCCCTCGGACACACAATACTCTGTGAGAATTTTGTTCTTCTGGGTTTGCTCCGGCACAGCCATACTTTTCGCGGACAGTTACCTCGTCGAGAAAATCTCAACTTCCTGACTTTCCTTACTTGCTCAGTCCCGTCTTCTTCTCTTAAACTCAAGCAAAAAAGAGAAAAATCTAGGGTTTCACGTGGTTGGGCTCCGGTTTTTTCTCCCTCAAAATTTTCTTGGTGTTCACAAGGTTTCTTTTGATTTTGCGCTCTAATGGCGCAAAATCAAGACAATAATCCACCAGTTTTTGTTAATAGTTATGATAATCAATCAACAAGGATATGAAATCAATCAAAATCAAAAAATATCTATATCCCTAAGAATTATGCTGCTAACCCTAATGCTTCCGTGTTTGGAAGGCAGCTCGAAGATACAGACGCTTCAAACCCTAACGCTGCAATTCCTGGTGCGTTTAGGAATCATGGTGCAAACCCTAACGCTGCAAATCCTACAGCGATTAGGAAGGTGATGGGGACGGCCAATCATGGTGCGTCTAGGAAGGAAGATGGAAATCATAGCTCGTTTAGGAAACCGGGTGAAGATGGTGTTATGGAAGGATCCTATGCAGCTATATTAAAGAGACGAACCCATGTTTTATCAAAGATTGATGCCGAAACACTTTCTCATCCTCCAATTTTTTCTACAACAAACAATGATGTTTTGATCAAGATCCCACAAGACACTCATACAAGGATTAAGGCTGTGTGAAGATTTAGTTTGGTTGGTCGTTTGGTTTTTTTCAAAACCTTAAAATTCGATGATGTTAAAAGAGAATTATTGAATCAATGGAAGCTATCTGGTTCGGTCCAATTTATTCCATGGAAGAAGGGATACTTTGTTATTAAGCTAGACAATGAAGATGATCGTAAACGTGTAAGCTATGATGGTCCATGGAAGATTAAATCTCCAAACGGAATTCAACAGCTTAAAATTCATCCATGGACACCTATGTTTGATCCTGGGAAAGATAAGATTACTAGAGCTGCAGTTTGGGTTCGTTTCACAGCTTTTCCAATGGAGTTTTGGGATGAAGAGACGATTTTTAGGCTGGCAAGAGGGCTTGGTAGACCGGTTTCGGTTGATCCGCGTACTTTGCGCCATGAATATGGTTACTTTGCGGCAGCTTTGGTTGACATAGATTTCTCTCAACCTTTGAGACGAATTTTGATTGATGGTGAAGAGAATGATGAAATTTTTGTTCAGAATATGAAATTTTAAACAGGCCAGCTTTTGCGATATTGTAAATCTATTGGCCATAAAAAACTGATTGTAGAACAAAAAAGTTTGATGATTTGAAGGACAGGGCTGAAGTTGAAACTGATCCTGAGATTAAAAAAGCAATTGAGCGGATATGGATGATCTTAAGAATTTTTGGCAAAAGAACGAATCCTAAAGGTAAGAAGAATATGCCGTCATGTTCCAATCTTGAAACCGATCAATCTAAACATGGTGAGAGGCCATAACGTTGAAGAAGAAGAAATCTATCCTTGAGATGGCAACTGGAACACGTACTATCTTTTCTGAGCACAGTGAGAGTGCTGGTGCTACATTAGAAGATGATGATACTATATCGCACACGAAGATGCTTTGTCCGTGCCGCATATTGCTGCAACTCAAATTGCTGAAGCTCGCAGCGATATTCAGTCCGTGCAGCTCATGGAGGATGGTGGCTTATCTAAGCAAGGAGATGTTGCTAATGCTGGTGAAGAAGCTTTACCTGGTTTGCGTAAAAGATGCGGAATCTGTCCGCAATGACGATGCGGAATTGGTTTTGCGAAGTGTTGGTGCAGCACTTGAGGAGCTGGTGCATGATAATTTATCTAAGGAAGATGATATTGATTTGGAGATGCAAGAGATGGAAGCTTATAGAAATTATGAGGCCATGAAGGAGGCAACTAGGCAACGGGAGGCTGATGCTGAAGCTGCCAAAATTCAACAAGATATTGCTAGAGCAAGCTAGAGAACTTGAGGAAGCAGGTTTTGGACTTGCATCATTCTCCGGCTAATTCCAACTATGGATGCTAATGAGGAAGCTAGTTTTAGTGAGGCCACTAGGACTTCAAGAAGATCTTCACCAGCTAGATCTTTAGAAAATTAACACTTTCTAATAGATTTGAAACTGGGACCGAGGAGATTGATAAGGTGGTTGTTGAAGCTGATGATGTGATTGAAGATGTAGTTGCAACTAACACTTCAAGCATAGCTGAGGAGGATGCAAGAAATTTGGAGATTCTTGCTAATAAAGAGTTAGCTGATCATGAGAAGGAGTTGGCGGAAAGAAGAAAAAATCTAAAGCTCCTAAGAAGAAGACAGCTGCTGTGGCTACTGTTAGTCAAGTTCAAACTCGAAGTGGAAAATCTTCTAGACAGGGTTCGGCAAGCCCTTCAAAAAGTAGAGTTAATTAATGCGTGTCTTCTATTGGAATGCTCAAGGCTTGGCCAAAGATGGTGCAAGGGCCAAGTTGAATGAGCTTTACTACTTGCACAAACCTGATGTTATTTGTATTGCGGAGCCTCAGGTTCGTTGCACTACACGTTTTGTTAGGAAGCTTAATTTGCTTGATTTTTGTGAAGATGTTATTACTAATGAGGTGCATGGCAGAAAGGTAATATTTGGGTCTTTTGGAGGAATACTCTAGCAAGGCCGATTGTTTTATCTTCGTCTAAGCAGGCTATCACTTTGGATTTTTCTGGGAATTTTTCACGGCTGTGCATGCTTCTTTTGATGCGGTTGAAAGGAGATCTCTTTGGCGGCAATTGGGTCTGGGATATATTTCCATTCCATGGTTGGTGTTGGGATTTCAATTGTGTTTGCGTCTTGATGAGAAGAAGGGTGGTAGGCCGATCAAAGAAATTTATATAAATGAGTTTCGAAGTTGGATCTCTGACAATGGTTTGGTTGAGGCCGATGCTATTGGGAAGAAGTATACTTGGTCTAATTGTCGGAGTGGTATGCATAGAATTGTTTCTAAACATGATAGGGCTGTTATTAATGGTGCGTGGCTGATAAGTTTGCTAACTGGAGGTGCAAAGCTTTGCCGAGAATCTGCTCGGACCATTCTCCTCTTTTTGGTTTTGCTTTTGACAGTCCTAGGCCGAAGAGAGCTCCTTTTAGAATCCAGAAGATGTGGCTTTCTCATCCATCTTTTTGGATTCGTCAAAGACAATTGGAGTGTTAGGTGGATGGTGCTCCTCCTTTTGTTTTTATCAAAGTTGAAGCGGTTGAGGGAGCTTTGAAGATTTGGAATAGATTGGTGTTTGGAGATGTTCAGTTTCGCTTAAAGCAAGCGGAATTGAATCTTGATAAGGAGAATGATATTTTGGACCATAATGTTAGCTGTGAAGTCCAATTTTTGAAGGTTGCCGACGCTAGAAGGCTGTGATGATGTGCGGTCTGAGTTGGCCACTATGCTTAAGCAAAAATCGAGAACTAGTGGTTGGAGGATGGTGATCAGAACACTCGTTTTTTTCACAATTCAATAAATGAGGAGGAGCCAAAACACAATTTCCGAACTGAAGATTTCTACTAACTCTACTTTGTTTTTGCAGGATGAAATAAAGATTACATTGTTGATCATTATCGTGCAAAGTTCAACGGTGGAGCTGTTCATATTGATCCGAGATATTTGATTATGAGCATGAAAGCATATCAGCTGCTGAGAGTGCTTGTATGGATGCTATCCCGACCTTGGATGAAGTTAAAGAGGCTGTTTTTGATCTTGGGCGGATTCTGCTCCTGGCCCTGATGGATTTACAGGTTCTTTCTTTCGAACTGTTGGAACATTATTTCTAGAGATCTTTTTAATGCTATTGCAAACTGTTGGGCGATGAAAAGATTCCTAATGGCATTAACTCTAGTTTTATTGTTCTCATCCAAAAGCTAATAAGTCTGATGCTATTAAAGACTATAGGCCAATTGGTTTAAGCAACTTCTTCTTCAAAATCATTACAAAATTATGGCGACCAGACTTGGCACGGTGTTGAACAAATTGATTTCTGAAGAGCAAGTGGCGTTTATGAAAGGAAGAAACATTCATGAGAACATAGCTTGGCCTCGGAACTGATCAATGAGATTAGTTGAACGGAAGCATGGTAACGTTGGCCTTAAATTGGATATAGCCCAAGCTTTTGACACGGTTAGTTGGGAGTTTGTTGTTGAAGTTTTTCGTCAATATGGCTTTTCTGATGCATGGTGTTCGTGGTGCTTAGTATTCTTAACTCTGCCCGTATATCTATTATGATTAATGGTAGCCCTGAAGGTTTTTTCAGTATCACAAGAGGCCTTCGTCAAGGTGATCCTCTTTCACCTTTGATTTTTGTTCTTATTGAGATGTTTTGAGCCGCAATCTCTCTAAGTTGTTTGCTGCTAGAAGTATGCATCACATGGTGAAGAAAGGTGTGGCTCCAACCCATTTACTCTTTGCGGATGATATTCTTATTTTCTGTAAGGCAATCTTCATAGCTGCGGAATTGAAGGAGATGCTTGGCATGTATCAACGTGCTTCCGGTCAGTATGTTAGTTACGCCAAAAGCAAATTTATTATGGTGGAGATAGACAGTCTCGTGCTATTGCTATTGCAAACTTTATGGGCATGGAGAGGGCGCATTTCCCGGATAAATATTTGGGAATCCAATTGAAACCTGGCATTGTGCGTCATATTCATGTTCGTCAGGTAATGGAGAAGATTATGGACAAGCTGGCAGGTTGGAAGGGTAAGCTATTGTCTTTTCAGGCCAGGTTAGTTTTGATCAAATCAGTTATTTCTAGCTATTTGCTTCATTCAATGGCTGTTACAAATGGCCATGCACGGCCATCAACGGTGGAGAGGGCCATTCGCAATTTTTTGGTCTGGAGATGCTGAGAAGCGCAAACACTTCACGGTTCTTTATGATGACTTATGCCGTTCTAGACGTGAAGGTGGGCTTGGCTCAAGAAGTTAATGATGTTAATAGGGCCATGCTTATGAAGTTGTGGATTCGATTCGTGACTCTAAAAGACTTGGGCTAGATTTTTGAAGGCAAAATATTTCAAGGTTAGGCAACTTGATTGATTACAAGTTGGGTTCCTCGGTTTTTCCTGGCATTAGATTGGTGCATAACTTTGTTCAAAAACACACGCGCTCAATTATAGGTAACGGTGCTAATACTTCCTTATTTTTTGATAATTGGTGTGCTGATTTTTCAATTGCACAACGTCTTGGCATCACAACAAAGGCCCTAATGATTTTAAGGCCAAGGTGAGTGATATTATTGTTGATGGCTCTTGGGCTATTCCTCCAAAGACTAAAGAATTGATGTTACGATGCAATATTGATGTTGAT
Source organism: Papaver somniferum (assembly GCF_003573695.1). NCBI lineage: Eukaryota > Viridiplantae > Streptophyta > Magnoliopsida > Ranunculales > Papaveraceae > Papaver > Papaver somniferum. Next base: position 156,384,842 of record NC_039366.1, on the reverse strand, counting down.
AATTTGCCTCTTATTGGTGGTGGTGATGATTATAAAATTTGGGACTTGGACAATAAGGGTATTTTCTCTGTCAAGTCGGCCAAGGCTGCCATCCGTGGGCCAGCTGAAATTTTGCCAGCTGCGGCACTTTTTTCTAGAAGTGTTGTACATCCTACTTTGGGTGTGCAGTACTGGAAGCTATTTTATAAACAATGTTGTGCTACTGATGATAATGTTATGAAGAAGACAGGTAGGGAGATGCTTTCTATGTGTCGTTTATGCAGAGAAGATTGTGAAGATGTTAGCCATATTACTTGGCATTGCAAAATTGCCAAGAGGATTTGGAATTGGGCAGCTGAAATTTTCAATCTGAAGCCGAATGAGGATCTCGTGGCCTCCTACAAGGTGGCAAAGGGGCGGAGTCGAATGATTAATGATCTGTGGCTTGTTGCAAATCTTGCAATAGTTACGGAACTATGGAAGTTGCATAACAAAGCTTATTTTGAGAACATGCGGGTTCGTTGGCTGGAGTTTAAAGGAAGAGTTCATCAGGTAATTCGTGATAACTCTATTAGAATGAAGGGCCATATGCATAATACTTTGGATGATTTGCGTATTGTTAATTTCTTTAGAGTGAAGCATAGATCTTGCGATCACTCTGATCCAATTGAAGTTACTTGGACTCCACCAAATCCTGGTGAAATTATGATCTGTTGTGATGGTGCATCACTTGGTAAACCGGGGCAGGCTGGTTCTGGTGTTTTCTTCCGTGATTCTAATTCGGTAGTCTTGGGAGTTTTGTGCGTTGGTCTGGGCTGGCAGACTAACTTCTATGCTGAAGTTTGTGCGGTTATCTATGGTGCTGTCGTTGCTCAAAGATGGAATGTGAAGAACCTAAGTGTCAGATCTGATTCGATGAGTTGTTTATTTGCTCTTCAAAACGGCGACTTGCCATGGCAGCTAATGCAGAGGTGGAGAATAGCGAAGACTTTTTATAACAATATTAGCTATATTCATAGCTACAGAGAAGCTAATTTTTCAGTTGATGTCTCGGCCAAACAAGCATGTTTGTTGGCTGAGGAACATTATGAGTTTTATGAGGGTAGGCCAGGTTTTATTCAATCTGTTGAATGGCCTGGAGAGGTTTACTATCGTTTTTAGGTTTTTTAGCGTGCGGCCTTTTGGCTTAGCGCTAAATTAGCCTGATCCCTGTACATTTTCGCTTTTTTATTCTATTTTATTGACCGAGTAAAAAAAAATCTCTTAAACTCAAGCATCCGTTCCATATTTTCCCCGGAAACTTAAACTCTTCTCCATCACAGACCATCTTGGCAGCATCCCAAACTCGAGCTAAATCACTACTTGCTCTCAACTGTCATTCCCTTCTTAACCATGCCCGAGTTTATTCTCCAACATCACAGCAAACTGCCATCTAACCACAGTTCCAAGACTTCCCTGTCATCACCATTTACTGCCATTAATCACAACATCATTACTTTCTTGTATTTGTCGTCAACTCCAACAGAAACCATGGAAACTCAAGCTCTCTCTGTTTTATCGGGCTTACAGCTTCCTAACCCATCTCTATCTCCGATAACAGCAACACTCAGTTAACTCTCGTCGTCACTGCCAACTGCCAAAGCTCCATAAATCCCAACCATGAAACTGGCAACATCTCCTTCTTCCTTGCTCGACAACCCACAACACAGACCCACTCTCTCCAGTAACAGCTAAACCCGACAGCAAATAACTCATCTTCATCTCTCGGAATTGCTGCCATCAGTTCACAACAAACCTCGAGTCCTTCTCAGCTTTTTTAAATCTCCGTAAACACTCACCTTTCCCTGCTGATAACAATCTTCCTATTTTCCCTTCTGAATCTCGGTAAAGAACAATCCCTTTCTTTCCAGTCGCAGCAACCCAACAATCTCCTTCGTTGCTACCAAAGTCAATTCATCATCATCACAGCCTCGGAACTTTGCCTGATCTCTCTGTCTGATGAAGAAGATGAAATGCCCGTTCAGATTCTCCCATGAGTCTTGGATGCCCTAAGTAGAATACTCGTCTGCCTTTAACAGTTCTGTGCAGTCGACACCTTTTGCCGCTTTAACTCGCTTCAATCGCTCGTAATTTCCTCATTCGATGTCGGAATAACTCCATTCTTTCGCCGTTGGCTTCGTCTTTTCGTTCTCTTCAAGGTGATATTAAGAACTCTTGGATTCAAACGAGTTCCACTTGGTCTTTGGTCCTTCTCCACTTGTAGCTAACTTCTTTTATTGCACAATTACGTGCAAATTCACTTCTTTTGGACGAATCACCAAGCAAAACATAAATAAAAGAAAACAAGAATAATATACAATAATTCGCAAGAATATATAGGAATTACTAGCATGGATTCGACACTAAATATATGCAAAATATGCACTTAACAAACAACAACATATCAAAAGTATATAGAAGACATAATCCCATAGTAACTTCTTTTGATGGTACATTATTTTCCACAATGGTATATGCTTTTACTAATCTGTTGACTTCAATTTCAATTTCAATGCATATTTTACTTTCCTTGAAAATGCTTGTTGTTGAGTATGTAAGAGTAGTCACAGTGCGTTGATAGTGTTTGAATAAATGTTTCACTAGAAAAACCACTTTCTTAACAGCTGCATTGGCATAGTCTTTTGATTCCACTTTTCTTTGTGCATGTATGTTTATATATTTCTCCTTACATTAGCACATGAAGTGATTACTTTTACTTGCTTTCCTTCAAGAATATGAATTTGTTGTAAAAAGGTTTTTTTTTTTTTTTTGATAAGTCAGAAATTGTATTATTGAATAACTATATGTACAAAAACCTTTACTAGAAAAGAGACAACAACAACTCCCAAAACTTATAAACTATTTGAATCTAAAATAAGACACATTTGGAAATTCAACAGAAATAAGAAAAAAAAGTCCTTCATTCATAATCCAGGCCCTCCCTCGCTCCAACTGAACATCCCCTCTTAGCCAAAGTACCCGCAGCAAAATTTGTTTCTCTAGAAGTATGCTCAAATCAAATACATCCTAGTTCTCTCCGATATCCAGCAAGTGAGGTCTAATAAAAACATAGACAGAAATACAAACATAGCACACTAGTTGTCCAATTACTGAAATCGTTTATATTAGTACAATTCAAGCATATCCTTGAAGACAATATTTCACAAACTGTCAAACAGAAACTCTTTGTTTATGCTTATAATGCATCTTAAGATTTCATGTCGATTACCTTTTTTTGTAAGGAAGGTGGGAATATAGGGTTGTTTAACCAGCAAGGTGAAGACTACACCATTTTTCTAGATTCGCAGCAGAACTGGCGCGTTATGAATCAGGGTTGTAATGACTTTTACCTGCTGTGAAAATGCGTATTACAAAGTTTTTGTAACGAAAATGGGGTCATTAAGAATTTTGGGTTGTAACGGCGTTTGTAACAGAGCGTAGCTGCTACTACGTGTCAGGTAGTAATAGAGCCCAGTTGTTACGATTTTTTTTGTAACATGAGAGTCGTAACACATAAAATTCGTTACTACCGTTTTTGTAACAAGCCAAAAGCGTCACTACGTGTTTAGTTGAAACAGTCTTAAGTCGTTACGAATTTTTTTGCAACGACAAAAAAATCACTGCCAGTCAACATTGACCGATTTTGACCAATTTTGGCCAGATCAATGTTGACTGGCGGTTTATTTGCTGCCGGAAATACGCCGGAATTCGAAGATAATTATCTACATAAAATTTTCATTCAATCCAACCAATTTATATCACACTTTCAACAACAACAACTTGTTTTATTCTTTCAACAACAACAACTTTAGAGAATTCATAAGTTTTGAGGGAATACAATATCTGCTTAGAAACACAAGAAAATTCCTAAGTTATGTGTGGCTTAAAGCTCATACAACATCTGTTTATAACTTAAAGAGCATATACAATAAAACTAACAAACGCAAAGCTCACATAATAGTCTTTGCCTTCTCTTACGCAATGTTTCTCTCTCAAATCTGCAACACTTACCTGCTCCAACGATACTCAATGACATAATCAGAAGCAGAAATGGTATTATTAAGGATTCTTTCGTATCACCGGTATAGTTAAGAATTTAAGGAAAACATGAGTCAATACAAAATAAAGCTTTAACTGACATCTCAGTTACATATGTTTGAGTAAAAATAAGATACAGATCCATAACTATTAAATTAACACATGACATGGACAACAAAACTAACCAGTCACTGTGTGAACAGTGGTTATGAGACCCTCAACAACGCCAAATTTGTCATTGTACAATAGATAAAAAAAATCATAACCAAACTAATAAGATTTAATGCATCGCGGCGGGTGAAGTAAAAAGGGAATGACGATAAATAAGAGACATACGATCGGGATACACTGATGCAACTCTTGGAAAGAATGTTAAATGAGTAAGATGAGTATAGTTTATAGCATATTTAGGTAATCTATCCATTTAATGATAACGAAAATAAGAATACTATAGAAAGGACAAAAAGCTAAAACAGGTGAGAACAAAAAACAATTGGTATGTATATATATAGTTGACGTTTGAATTATTGTGTGGGTAGATATAAATTGGGAAGGAAGGGAGTGAGAGAGTCAGAGAAGTGAATTTTTCAAGACTTGATTAGATTCTTGCAACAACAGATAATAGCAGTACAAGTGAGAGGAATAACTTAAATTTATAGCATCCCAATTAGTAAGAGTCCATATGCATATTGTGAAGTTGATATGAATTTGTGTGGAATTTTTGGGATCGGGAAGTTGCAAAAGGTTTACGTAATTTTACTGGCATATAAAACGATGATGAGAATTTTGATTTGGTTGGGCAGGGTAAACCATGGCTATTCCCAATGAAATATTATACTTCAGCTCATATCTCCTGAACTCTCTACATAAACTTTCTTTCCGGTGCATTTGCATTGCCTAACCTTCCCTTAAAAAGTATAATTTCCGGACCCATCTTATTCGATATTGGCATATGGCAATTCAGAGAAGGTAAGATAATAAAATATAAAATATTGTTCGGATCCTTATTTTGCGGATGAGTATCAATCTCTTATATGGTACATGAAGAATCTACCTTCTAAACTAACTAACATATACACCGTGAAAATCGTTACATGACATGATATCCTCTGAGATTTAAAATAATGGATAAATTATTTTCACAGTACATGAAAGGGTATTTGTAAATAGGCCTGAATGAATGACCAGTTTACTTGCTCCTATTGTTCACTTAACCGAGCTCTTTTCCACCGGTTAACCATGTGTTCCTGAGTTCGTTATGAAAATTGATACATATCTTGAAGTTATACCCATTTAGAGATGCAATCAAAGTTTAATACTGTTAGAGCACTGCTCGGTCGAACTAGCAAGTGTTGCTATCTCAAGCTTGTTTCTCAAGTTTAGTTGCCAAAATTATAAGTCTTTATTTCTAGTCTACTAATAGCTAAGTCTCGGACTAGGATAGAAAGTGTAGTTGAGCTCTAGACTCCATGGTGTTCATCATGCAAAGACGAAGAACTACTCAAGGAACTAGTGGAACTTTATCGATAAAAAGGTATGTGGAGACTTGAACTTATCTATCACTCAAAAGTCTACTTTATCTCCTATATTGAGACAAAAGTCGTATTGCTATATAGACTATGATTATACACATGTACTATTTCGAGCTGAGTTTATCTCACTTATCTATTTCTCGAAATATGTGTTGGTAAGCTTTCGCTTTGGCCAAGTTCATCTTTACTAGTGATGAAAGTCATATTAGTTTCAGTTACTTGAAAATCGCTTTGATGAAAAATAGTTTGTGAACAACAACTATATAACGTCCTCTAAGAATGTTTCAATGATTGAAATGAGAGTTTAGAATACATAACCATAGTTGGATATGAACATTGTGAGACAACTCATATGTGTGTAAGTCCAATATCCTTGAACCAAAGTATGCGTACTTTGCTGCTCAGGATAACCGGAACTAAAGTCCGCGTACCAGTACGCGCACTGTCGGAAGTTCACATCCCTTGAATTTTTGCTGGAGTTTGTGAACTGAAAACAAACTTAATCCGGGTACCAGTATGCGTACTTAAGCAGGTTATTTTCTAAAAACAGTTTAATTCGTGAACTAAGATATTTATATATTAAGGAATGCAATCTTTGAAAACCATGGCTATAATGTTCATGAATCGATTCAAGTGAATCAAAACTGTTTTTGTTTCGATTGTGTCTTGTATACTTCTATGAGATCTAAGCAATTGAACAACTCTCTAACTAGTTCATTTGAGTCATTTGAACTAGTTGTGGTAAAGAAGAATAAGGTTTATATGAAAGTGCTCATATGGCTACCGTTGAACCAACGACTTGTACACGTTTAGGTAAGGTTACTCAAACCTAAATGAAGTTGCATTTCATGTGTGTATAACAAGCTAAGTTCGATCTAAAGGTTGAAAGATATTAGCTTGAATCTAATCAGGTTTTCATCTAACGGTGAATATTGAATGCTTTGTTACCAAGGTAACTTATATTGCAAACCCTGATTTGAAGACTATATAAAGGAGAACTCTAACAACTGGGAAACCTAATCCCCACAACTCCTGTGTGATACTAGTTGTAAGCTAGAGTCGATTCTCCTTTAACCTTAGGTTTCCATCGAGACCCTGTAGGTTAACGACTTAAAGACTTCATTGGGATTGTGAAGCCAGACCCAACTATCTTCTATATAGTTGCGTGATCTGATCTTGATGTTTCTATTGTATTTGAGTACAATTGTAAGGATTGGCTTGAGATTAATTTCTCCGATAGGAAAGATATAAAAGTAGTCAAAAACTCTTCGTTTCATCGTTTGTGATTCCACAATATCTTGTTTCGCTAGTCGATTAAGATTATTGTGAGGTGATTGATATTTCTAGGCTGTTCTTCGGGAATATAAGTCCGGTATATTAATTGGTTCTTGATCACCTTGATTTATCAAAAGATAGAACAAAACTCGTAGGTATTTATGTGGGAGACAGATTTATCTATTCTTGTAGAATTTTATGTGTGATACAAATTTGTTTATTAAAGTCTTCGACTTTGGGTCGTAGCAACTCTTAGTTGTGGGTGAGATCAGTTAAGGGAATCAAGTGCGTAGTATCCTGCTAGGATCAGAGACGTAGGGAGCGCAACTATACCTTGGATCAGTGTGAGATTGATTGGGGTTCAACTACAGTCCAGACCGAAGTTAGTTTGCAGTAGGCTAGTGTCTGTAGCGGCTTAATACGGTGTGTGTTAAATCTGGAATAGGTCCCGGGGTTTTTCTGCTGCGGTTTCCTCGTTAACAAATCTTCTGGTGTATGTGTTATTTCTTTTCCGCATTATATTTTGTTATATAATTGAAATATCACAGGTTGTGCGTTGAATCGATCAACTGAGAAATCCAACTTTTGGTTGTTGATTGAGATTGATTGATCCTTGAACATTGGTCTTTGGTACCATTCAAGTGATTTCTCTTGTATTCAATTAGACTCGCAGATTTCCATTTGCTTGAGTATGTTGTTAGAACATTGCTCGTTTGAACCCACCAAGCATTGGTTTGTCAAGTTTGGTTGTCATATTTTAGTGAATCAAAACTCATGTTAAGAGTCTCTTGATTATGTATTAGAGTCAACTTCGTATAGGTTAGATTCAAAGTATTAGGATATGAGACATTACGAGTATTGCGAAGTCTTGAAGATGTGAAGAAGCAAGGAGCTACAACGACAACAATCATCCTTCCACTTGAGGTTAGTGATATTTGACTTGAACTGTTTCTAACGTATCTTTCAAGTCGTGCATATTGAAAACAAAACTGCGAAGCATATTTGAACTCTAGATAGACATAATATTAAGGAATACATTACGAGGTTTATTTCTTAACCATTAAGCTTTGTAGATAAGACATCACCATAATTATTTGAATGCTATTGTGATTGTGTATGGGTATGAGGTGAGGATTTCATCCTAGGGAACAATGTTTTACATGTGTTCTAAGGAAGCAAGTTCATACAATTGTTTGTAAACCGAAATGGAAATTGCCAGGCGTTATTGGTTTGTTATTTATTGCATATCTTATGAATAACCAGCATGTGTGATTGAGTATAACCGTTCAAGACTTGTTGTGTTCTTGGTAGAACTATTCACAAAGGCCTGACTTATGTATTGGTATGACTTTTATTAGTGAAACCGATCTTAAGTAATCACCTGAGATGGTATGATCGGGTTTGTGATTTTATGTCTGACCAAATATGGGAAAGGGGAACCGATCCTAGTAAGAGGTGCAGTTTATCACAAAGGGGAACCGATACTTATATGAGGTGCAACAAGGTTTATAGCAGAAACGGGAACCAATCCTATGAACATGTGCAACACGTTTTTAGGCAAAGGGGAACCGATCCTATGGCATGTTCAACACATATAAGTTAGATACCATATATATGTGGGGAACCGATCCTAGTACCTAGTCAACCGAATTTTGGAAAGCTAGTGTGACTATACACAGTACTCACATGGAAGGTAGAACCGAAACTTGTTTTGGCAGAACCGATAAACCCATGATTGTGATTGAATGTTATTTGATCAATCACATAGTTATCGAAAGTCGGATGAACCAAATATAAACTTGTTTGGAAGTGTGGAAAATCGATTTCAAGGTTGTAAGTGTGATAGAGAACTTACAAAGTAAGGATGTCGACATACTTTGAACACGTGCTTTGAATGTTTATTTCTTTAATTGTTCAAAGTTATTCCTTAATATCTAAGGGAAGAGAATCCCAGGATCGAAACATAAATAAGTTAAGAATATTTTAATCAAGGTATTTAACTTCATTTTATAGGGAAATAAGAATTAGTAATGTGTATTTACTAATCAGAGATTTTTCCGAGAGATTTCGATCATTATTTTTGGACAGGGCATTTCCAGGAATTATGAAAACCGAATTTGTGCTTTAATGAATATCTTGAGAATATTTTCGGTTTTGGAAATTCCTTGGTGTCCAAACTTCCTCGTCTATAAATACTTGAAGTTTTCCTTTCTAACAAACTAGTCCTTCGTAACAACAAGCTTCCTATTTGTTGTGTTGTTACTGGTGTAGCCGCCTATTCGGAGAGGAGGGTAACCTAATTAGGGAGAAATCTCTTACGGCCGCTCAGTTTAAAGTCTTCCTTGGGATTGAGAATCTCTAGCGTGTACCGTTGGTGGGAAACTAGATAATTGCGGTTTATCTTTTGTTTTCATTGATTTGATTGACTAATGGTGGTTGAACTTTGATTGCACCTTGTTTGTTTATGCTTGAGAATCTTCTCTTCTTATATAAGATTCACTCAAACTAGTTCTGAGTTTCGATAGGGATCTTTAGACTGTTGTTAGTTCTAAGACGATCTTGTGATAATCCATTGTTAAAAGACTCAGTTCTGTGTGTGATTGATCACAAGAGATTCAAGTGATTGTGTGCAGGTTATTATTGAAGATCTAAGAATATTTGAAGACGAAGAAGATATTGAAGATTTCTGATTTGTGAGTTCATAATCTTTGGTGTGCACAATACTTGTTTCGGTAAAAGAGGATCCAATTAATTATCGGTTTATCCTTGTGATAGGTTGGATTGATTAATTGAGTAGATCGGCATCAACACAATTCTTTGGATTAATAGTGTTGCTGGCTTAATCTTAAACGATTACTTCGGTAATTGAATATAAGATAGATCTAAGAACCTGGCGAAGGAGTTTATGTTAAGATAAACAGAAGAGTCTTTTTCCGACTCATATCACTTGGTTGAATAGAGTTGATACCAAACAGATTTGTTGTTCCTTTACTGTTTGGAATACGAACCAAAGGAATTTTTCCAAGTACGCGACTAAGGTCGGAGGCGTGGGAATAAAGAAGGAACTAGGTGAACTATAGGTTTAGTTGCTTGGTCTCAACTATTCGAAGTTAGGTGTAATTTTGTGTAGCGGCTTAATCCTGAGAGTATTCGATTCTGGACAAGGTCCCGAGGTTTTTCTGCATCTGCGGTTTCCTCGTTATCAAAATCTTGTTGTGACATTTATTTTATATTTCCGCATTGTAATTATTTTATTATAATTAAATTAAATTACACAAATGTTAATTCCTATTTACTTTATAAGTAAATCCTATTGTGTTTGGTTAAGGCCGAACCTTTTTTATCAAGTAACATACTTCGTTGTTGAATTGTCTCGATCTAGTATCCATAGACGATCACACGAAGTGTGAACCGATTATCTGTATTGTCTCGACTCAGTCCATAGACAATCACTTTCGGAGAAAGGACTTATAGGTAGGAAAAGTTTTAGCATGAGGTATATTTGGGTACCCTCGCCTTTTCAATTGGTATCAGAGCAGACAAACACGAAAAAATCTAACAATCTGTGTTTGGCGCGATCCAACCTATAAGAATTGAATCTAATGTCTGATTCAGTTAACGTTTTGCAAGAGTATGAATACTCAAAAGTTGAAGATGTTACTACTTCATTGACTCATGATCCAGGAGTGATGAAAACATCTATGTCTATCTCTGATGAAAGAGAAGATGCTGACAAAGAGTTGGTAAAACTTTTAAAGCCTATACAATCTCTGTCTTCTAAAGTACTTATTTTAAAGACAGAGTCAAATCTTCTTAAACAGGAGATCAGAGAAAAAGACATTCAACTGAATTGTCTAGCCAAAGAGAAAATGGATCTCACTGTCAAACTAGAGGCTCTTGGTAAATCTCTTACAGATAAAGAGACACGTCCTATGATTCTAACTAATGATGTTGTTGTGATTTCTTCTGATGAGGAAACTAAAAGTCCTTGCTCGACTTTTACAGATTGTGACAAAACCGGTTTAATCACATTTGAAACAGATCAAGATGATGGTAGTTTGCCTAACTACATCAATTTGGGAGAGGATGAGAAACCAGCTTCTAAATCAACTGATGACCAAACGAAATCTTGTCCAAAGGAAACTTTGAAACCGATTCCGTGGTGATTGTAAGGAATACAATTTTCAGTCACTTGACAAGAAACTTATACTTCTTCAATATATGGTGGTAAAATTTTTGAAGGAAGTTTCTTGTCTTAAAAAACTGAAAGATTATTCCTCAGTAGAAAGATAGATTATACCATATCCCGATAATATCAACTCAAACGAGTCGGAGGAAAGAGTTGATAATCGCTTCTGGAAAAAGGTTCCTCCCCACCCATATTGAAACAATTCTGGTTTTGATAAGGAACGACTTCAGAAGGAAGGGAAAGGGAAAATCTCTGCCAAAAGAAACAATCAGGAATTTCCGATAGTTGTTTTAGACAATCACACTAATGTGGAAAATAAGGAAGTCCTTAGAATGAGAAAATCTTATGAAAATCTCATTGAAAGAATTAAGAGAGATTTATCTATCTCTGAGAATTCTCACATTAGTACGTTTTGTCCACATGATCATATCTCTCTAGTTAGAAAAGATCATCGTCTTGGGAGAAAATATTTTGGGCAGAAATTCCCGAAGAGAAACATGAACTATGTTTGTGATATTCACTGTAAGGTGGAAAAATCTTACTCCGATGCAACTTAGTTGTATCAAAATTGTGCATTCTCATCCCTTTTCGTGCTCATAATCTTGGATGGGAAAGGCACAATAAAATAGGAGCACATTGGTTTTATGTAGTTGTTTATTAGATAAAATTCTGTGACACTGTATGAGTAGCTGCGAATCCATGGTTATCTGAAAAATGTTCATGTTTAACATGATCTTCCAAAAAAAAGTTTTATTTAGAATTTTTCGAATTTTAATAAACCTTCCAGCTTGAGAAATTCGGACTACGGAAACGAAATATATTCCTTTATGTTTTCGGATTCTCCAGAGGTCTTTTGGTCCGAAAGTTGTCTCTTTTAAAAGGAGAAACTTTCTCTTTCCTGTATTCGGAAACCCTGATCAATCCTTTTATATTTATTTATTCATAACCGAGCATGCCTCCAATAACTCGCAGTGTCCCAAAGGCCGATAAGGAGGAAGCTCAAAAGGTTAAGGATTGTCAAGGAATCACTACAGAGAGGAAGAAGAAAGGCATATCAAACATTATGACTGATTATGACTCTGATAATTCAGTTGGATCACAAGACGAGTCATGTCTGTTAGCTTACAACCTACAAGATCCAACCAAAACCAAGTGAATTCGTTCTGATAATATGATTGACTATATCCATAGTTTTGAGGAACTAAGAACCAATCTCATTATAACGGTTCGAAATCAAGATTGGCTCAAAGATAAGATTGAGGAAACAAAAGCTGATATTAGCTAATATGAAGATTCAAGTTGAAAGACTTGAGAAACAAGAATTGGTTGCGGATAAGTCTCTTGAGACATGCTTTAAGAGTTTGAACACTGAAGAGACCCCAGTGAACAACAAGAGCACCACTAGAGATTAAGTTATTTACTGTGTTACTTAATCTAGAAAAATATACATCAATTTTTGATTTCTTTCAATGATTGTATTGGTCTATTATGAATAAAATTATTTGATTTATAATTTTTCTTGGGATAGTTTTCGGTTTACATAGCATGTGCTTGAATGCTTTTATCTTATTGCTATGTATGTTTATGAGATGTCTGATTTCGGTTTTACTACCTTAATATTCGATCTCATATATTGTGAACCCTTGTGGTTTGGGTGACTTTTTGATTTAGCAGGATTAAGTTCTAGCCCATGTTGGTAGGCTTTATCAAAGAATCATGAGGGGTTCTGGTAGAAACAATATGTGAAAAAGTCATAATATGTTGAATCGGTTTTGGTTTAGCATAAAAGCATATGTGTTTCTACGGTTTTCAACTTTTGCTTGCAATTGTTAAAACCGATTTTGAACCTTTCTCTGGTAAAGGTTGGTTGTTGTTATTCTTTTGTTTTTGCATAAGGATGACAACATGATGATATTTCGATATCAATTCTCCCTGGAAGAAGATGCAATCATATTGAAGAAGTGGATGCGAAATTTGAGGTAACAATCTTGTTAGTTAATTTTTTTTCCTGTTTAAGAAAAGTCTGAGTTTATATCATATTTATTTATTGTTTTTGCTTAACCAAATTTCAGTTCAATTGATGTTTATTCCATGATGTGTGTGTGGATGTATGTGATTCAGTTGGTTCCGGTTAAGAAAAACTATTGTTATCTTGCTTTATTGTGTGGTATCAATTTTTTAGGCTTAAAAAATTTCGGTGCAATTGCGGTGTTTTAATGCTTATGTTGTTTCAATTGCTTCCGGTTGAGATAAATAATTATGCAAGTTGATTTATTTGGTTTGTATGAATTATTTATGGCTTAAAGAAATAAAAGGTGTATGGGATGAGTTGTTTATCCCAATTTGATTCCGGATAAGAGAAGCTAAGTTAATTCTGATTTTAGTTAGACTTATCGAAATGAGGTCTCAGTTATTCAAGTCTAATCGAATTCCTTAACAAGAAAATCTAGTTAACTAACCTGTACTTGTCTTGTTTAAAATTAAAAGGTCTAAGTTTATGGATAATTAGAACCTGATGAGAAAAATAGAATTATATTTATTTTGGTCTTATTGAATTAAGCGGTTGTTTTTGAAAAATCGGTTTAGCAAAGGGACTAAGGTGCTTAGTTGATTTTTGTTTTGCCAAACTAAATTGGAAAAGTTGTTTCGGAAAATTGTTTCCTTGGTAACATATCAAAATAAAACTACTTGTAGTTTCGGTTTTGATATTGGTTATCAGAACATGATGTGTGGAACCCTCGTGCCTAGCTCTACAGGTTGCAAGTCTTCTGAGATTTGTAAGATTCTTTTCGTGTTGTCCTTTATTTTTTCGTTTCTTTGTTATTTTGTGACAAAAAGGGGGAGAAATATATTGAGTAAACAAGTGATACTGGCATTGATTATATTGATTGGTATCGCTAAGGAAAAGAGCATTGGTGCTTAAACGTTTTATCTAAACGAAAGAGTGAAAGCATAGACAAAGGGGGAGTAACATGTCATATGAATTGCTATAGCAAAGACGTGCAGATTAAATATCTACCTATCTTCCTTAGGGGGAGTATTAGCTTTGTTATTATAATGTCAACAAAGAAATTTTCAAGGATTGAATGTAAGCAGTTTACTGTGATGTTGAATCGGGAATCAAGCGTATGTGTAATGAATTCTTGTAATTTGTTTATCCATATGATATAAGAGTTTTGTCACTAAAAGTGACAAAGGGGGAGATTGTTAGAGAATTGCTCGGTTGAACTCATCAAGCATTGGTATGTCAAGTTTGGTTGTCATATTTTAGTGAACCAAACTCATGTTAAGAGTCGCTTGATTATGTACTAGAGTCAACTTCGTATAGGTTAGCTTGAAAGTAGTAGGATATGAGACATTACAAGTATTGCGAAGTCTTGAAGAGGTGAAGAAGCAAGGAGCTACAACGACAACAATCATCCTTCCACTTGAGGTTAGTGATACTTGACTTGAACTGTTTCATTCCCTAACGTATCTTTCAAGTCGTGCATATTGAAAACAAAACTGCGAAGCATATTTGAAATCTATATAGACATAGTATTAAGGAATACAATACGAGGTTTATTGCTTAACCATTAAACTTTGTAGATAAGACATCGCCATAATCGTTTGAATGCTATTGTGATTATGTATGGGTATGAGGTGAGGATTTCATCCTAGGGAACAATGTTTTACATGTGTTCTAAGGAAGTAAGTTCATAAACTTGTTTGTGAACCGAAAAGGAAATTGCCAGGCGTTATTGGTTTTGTTATTCATTGCATATCTTATGAATAACTGTTGATGGTGGTTTTTAGCATAGGGTTAAAATCGTAAAACCACCCGTCTGACATGACGTCCTTATGACCACTAGCGCATTTATTAAACCAATCAACATGCCTACGTAAGAATTACCAGGGTACCTTTTTTGTATGCATGTGTCATGTTCCACGGCAGAACCCTTAGTATTGACTGACATCATCTTCGTATATACAAAACCCTAATTCTCACGCCACCGTGCCAATGGAAAACCATGCCAGCCACGTCTCCGCGCAAAGGCATGCCAGCATGCCAGCCGCACCACCGTGCCAATGGCAAACCATTCCAGCCACGTCTCCGCGCCAAGGCATGCCAGCATGCCAGCCGCACCACCGTGCCAATGGCAAACTATGCCAGCCACGTCTCCGCGCCAAGACATTCCAACCATGCCAGCCGCACCACCGTGACAAGGCATGCCAGCCACGTCTCCGCGCCAAGGCATGCCAACCATGCCATCCGCACCGCCGTGCCGATAGCAAGCCATGCCATCTACGTCTCCGCGCCAAGGCATGCCAACCATGCCATCCACGCATCCATGCCAAAGCCAAGCCGGACCTAAACCATGCCTCTGGCTTCCAAATGAAGGGTGCAACAATCAACGACCACCCTTCCATCTGAGATGCAGATATCAGCCGTCCAAGTTCGCCACCAAACGCATGGAAACTTGCGGCCCAAGGCCAAACATCACGGTTTGCACCAAACCCTAATTTTGGTCGCGCCTACACTATGCCAAAGCCATGTTGGCCTTAAACCATGTCGCTGGCTTCCAAACGAAGGGTTGCAACAATCAACAGCCACCCTTCCATCTGAGATACAAATCTCAGACGTCCAAGTTCGCCAGAAAACGCATGGAAACTTGCGGCCCAAGGCCAAACATCACGTTTTGCACCAAACCCTAATTTTGGCCGTGCCTACACTATGCCAAAGCCAGGTCGGCCCTAAGCCATACCACTGACTGCCAAACGAAGGGTGCAACAATCAACGACCACCCTTCCATCTGAGATGCATATCTCAGCCTTCCAAGTTCGCCACCAAACGCATGGCAACTTGCGGCCCAAGGCCAAACATCACGGTTTGTACCAGACCCTAATTTTGGTTGCGCCTACACTATGCCAAAGCCATGCCGACCCTAAACCATGTCGCTAGCTGCCAAACGAAGGGTTGCAACAATCAACGGCCACCCTTTCACCTGATATACAGATCTCGGCCGTCCAAGTTCGCCACCAAACGCATGGAAACTTGCGGCCCAAGGCCAAACATCACGGTTTGCACCAAACCCTAATTTTGGCTGCGCATACACTATGCCTAAGCCAGGACGACCCTAAACCATGTCGCTGGCTTCCAAACGAAGGGTTGCAACAATCATGCCAAGGCATGCCAACCATGCCAGCCGCACCGTTGTGCCAAAACCATGTCAGCCTTTCCTTCGTGCCGCTGGCTGCCAAAACGAAGGGTTGCAACAATCAACAGCCATCCTTCCATCTGAGATACAGATATTAGCCGTCCAAGGTCATCAGCTAACGCGTGGCAACCTTTGGCCCAACGACAAGCCCTACTTTTGGCCGCGCCTAAACTATGCCAAAATCCTAGCTTGGCCACGCCTAAACTATGTCAAAGCCACGTCGGCCATACTTTCATGCCGCTGGCTACCAAACGAAAGGTTGCAATAATCAACGGCTACCCTTCCTCTCAAGATGCAAAATCTCGACCGTCGAGGGTCACCACCGAGCCGGCAAGTCTCCCAAGCTCAACTTGCCAAAAAACAGAAACATGCTACATTTTTTCCACGAAAACACTCGAGACATCAACACATGTCACAAACTGGGGGATGCTTATTGAGGTATTGGTTTGGCGGTTTACAACGTGCGGCATACACTACGCCCGTTACAAGACAGTGTCATAAGGATGAGACGGTTAGTAAATACAGGGAGTAATGGTGAAACGCTTTCCTTCATTATGGAACATCAATTCCAGGCGTTACCGGTTACCACCTCCTCCCATTTACTCATCTGTTT
This sequence comes from Papaver somniferum, assembly GCF_003573695.1. Classification (NCBI taxonomy): domain Eukaryota; kingdom Viridiplantae; phylum Streptophyta; class Magnoliopsida; order Ranunculales; family Papaveraceae; genus Papaver; species Papaver somniferum. Next base: position 156,367,979 of record NC_039366.1, on the reverse strand, counting down.
CTATTTCTTATGAGACCAGAGTACGTTTCACTTGGACTTGTATAAATAGGTCTTACCTATTTCCACCAAGGAAGATGTTTTGGTCAGGAGCATACAACATTCAGAAATTATTTGTTAGCTTTCCCATCTGTTAGCTTTCACTTTCTGATACAAGTCAAACAACTACTCTTCCAGAATCAACTATTCAGGTCTCAACACTCTCTTCGCTTCCCTCCCCAAAACCAACCCTTCTCCTTCATTTTGTGACCGAAGCAAGTCTAGAACGGCCATTTCTTGGTTTAGGCCGGATTTGTACAGATTGATCTCTCGAATCTAAAGTACTCCCTTTCAGTACATTGTTTAGGGTTTAAGCTCGTTTCTCACCCACAACACACGAAATTACCGAAACCAGCAGAAACTGTTTTCACCCTCAAACAATTGGCGACCACAATGGGAGATTAATCTCTCGGTTACAATATAAATTTCCAATTCCCGATCTCATACTTCTACCCGGACATCAAGACGGTAGAAGCAAACGATCCACTCAGGGATCGATGATTCGGTTACCGGATGGCCCGATTACCAGTCAGGGCACGACAGGAGATGACTGGGGACTTCCCAGAGGTTAGAAGCAAACGATCCACTCAGGGATCGACGACTCAGTTACCGGACGACCCTATTACCAGTCATGACACGACAAGGGATGACTGGGGACTTCCTAGAGGTTAGAAGCAAACGATCCGACCAGGTGGCTCAGGGATGACTGGGGACTTTCCACGATCACGGCGGCGTTTCCCACAAAACTCGGACTTGCACCCGGAAGATTCATTTTTCGTTAGGAGATCCGAAAAACCGAGTAAGTCTTGTCTAGACAAAATACATGGTCTACTACTTCAAATCTTCACAGAGATGATAAAAAAACGATAGCCATATTGTTCCCATATTTCATTTCGTGCTTTCTATTGTCGCACAACATTCACATTTCCATGGCTTTCCTGAGGTACTTATGCTACTTATAGTCATAACCAAAACAACATTATTCTAAAACAATTCATTCCAAAAGAATAATCCAAAACCCTCATAGATAACAGTTATCTATCAATTCAAATCAAACCATAAACCAGGCGCTTTGTTTGCCTTTCGAAAAAAAAAAAGATGAAAGCCAACCCCTTTTATAGGCATAACACTTTTGGAATTTGAATAAGGAAAGGATTTCCTATTTGAGCTACGTGTGGAAAGAGGCAAATGGGCCCGCAAGAACAAGTCTCACGGTGCCCAGCGGTCCGCGCCACGCCAAGCCAGCGTCGTGCCATGCCAACAGTCAGCGCCCACGCCAATCCAACGCCCATTCCAAGCCGATCCAGCGCTAACAGCTTGCATCTTTCCGGCGCCAGCAGCTTGCATCCTTTCCATCTCTAGTAGCTTGCATCCTTCTAGCGCCACCAGCTTGCATCCTTCCAGCGCTAACAGCTTTCACCCTTCCAACGCCATCTTCTCCGCTCCACAACCAGTCAAAGCAGCGCCATCCTCACCCTTCGAAACAACGCCATGGCTCCAGCACTCCGTGATCAAAACCATGCCATCGCTGCACAATACACCTACGATCACCAGAACTAGAGCCGCTTCCACCACCCCAACGTTTCTTCAAGTATGACAGCTCCAACCGTCACCAGAGACGCTGCTACTCCACCATCAGGGCAAGATCCCGGAAGATACAGAAGAAGCCGACCTCTTTTTACCATTGTTGATTTGATGAAAAGACAAAAGGTTCTCGTAAGGCTCAAACAGACGTGTTTATAACTCAAGAAGAGATACCTATTTCCTCAAGACACTGGAGCGGCCACTATAAGAGTCACGTCAACCCAAGAGGGAGCTGACAAAGAATACTTTTAACATCCGGCACAGGCACTTCAGCTGGACGTGCATTTATAGATGAAGAGGCTCGCGTTGCTCTTGAACGCCCAGTAGAAGGGAATCAACAATACAATTTCATCACACGTAAAGATCAGGAACGACTTCTCCAAAATCGAGGCAAAGGAAATCAACAACCCTCCTTAGTTCACAGAGACCCTCTTCCCGTCAGGAGCTGCACGATTTCTGGGGACTTCGCCCACAAAGTCGTGCAGTCTATGATGAAACAATTATGTTAGATTCTATATTTCCCTAAGGCGTAGCGTCAAGACATATTTGCATCCCTCAACCGCATTGAATCAGGAAAGCAGGTGTTTCCAGCCAGGGAAGCCGTTCCCAAACCCCAACCTCTCCTGGAAAGCACGATCGATAGATGGAACTGGGGCTCCTAACCTCTGTTCACTTGAGGGATGTCGAGTTTGACAGAACGCGGTCTCTGACTTCAACATGGTAACCGTCAAGGCTCTAAGAGTTGCAAGGCGTCGTTTCAACGTTCTCTCCAGAAGTGGCTCCGCTTCAAAATTCTCCAGCAGCGGCTCCGCTTCAACGTTCGCTTCAACAGCCGCTCTGCTTCAACGTTCGCTCCAGCAGCCGCTCCACTTCAGCGTTCTCTCTATAAGCTACTCCAGGATCCGAAGCCGAAGATTCAACACTTGGCTTCTTGAGTTTCAACGTCCTCTCCAAGAGTCGAAGCCGCTTCAATACTACTCCTTCCTGCAAAGGGTCGTGCCACCACACTCACCATGTCAAGGATCATGATCGCAACCATCCAATCTTCGTAGTCATGGCCACCTTTTGATCCATCCCGCCAAAATTCGTGACCATGGATAGTTTGCTCGCTTACGCATCCAGCCAATCCTTTTACTTCCATGGATGCTCATACTATTCTATCCAACCTACATTGTTCCCAAGACAATGTAGTCTCTTCTGATTACATCTGCTACCAAGAACTGTTGCCGCTCATTTGTTGATACCAGTGTAGATGGTGGGTTTTCGATAAGGGATAAAATCGTAAACTCATAATTATACGAAGCTCTGATCCAGCAATCAAACGTGAGTATTGAGACACGGGTCTCTCATCGAATTCTCAACGGAGAGTACTTTCTCTCAGAGTACATGTAGATATGTAGTCTCACGACTGGACAACGGCATATCTCATGAATACTGAACACTTTCAGTGATTATTTATATATAGTATCACGAGATGGACGGCTCCTAGACAGCTTGGTCTGCTAGTATAGAGCGATAACGTCTTCAGGAACAAACAACGAGTTTACCCTGACTATATAAAGGATATGACTTACTGAGAATCTCATATCGGGATAATTAATTCTCCTAGACAGCTTGCTCTGCTAGTATAGAGCCACAAAGTTAATTATTCCTAATTAAGATTAATTCTGCCGTGACATTCACTACTGAATTCCCAGAATAATCTATTATTGCTCCTATTCCATGGTCGAATCCACGACTGGTCCCATGGAATGGAAATAACAATTGCTCCTATTCCATGGTCGAATCCACGACTGGTCCCATGGAATGGAAATAAACAATTGTTCTAATTCTATGATCGAATCCACGGCTTGATCTCATAGAATAACAATAACTATATTATCTCATTACTCCGATTTCATGATCGAATCCACAACTGGTCTCATAAATGGTAATAGATAAATCTTAATTACTCCGATTATATGGTCGAATCTACGATCCCATGGAATGGTAATGCTCACTTTATTATTCTGAATTCGTAGTCGAATCCTCAGTTGATCGTATGAATTAATAATAAACATCTTATTACTCAGTTTTGTGAATTATTCTCCACTGAATTCCACAATTAGTAATAAATAATCAACAACCGGGCGTCTGAGCTACCTCTAAGTAAGCCCCGATTCAAATGGTGAAAGTGTATTCAACGACGATACACTAACAGTCACCGCACGAACGAGTATTTCAAAATACAACGAAACGATGAACCTATGCAAAATAGGGAAGAAAATGATAAATAATTAAAATATTGACCAAGGTGCTGGGAACACGGACACACGACCTACCGATCGTGTCATGGTCAGTTCCACGCCATTTTTATATTTTTAATACATTTTTATTATTTTCCATGATTTGATGAAAATTCTCTTATCTGATCAAATCTCCTTCGTCTCGAGGAAGCTCCTCGGTTTCATGGTACTTCCATAAATCCATAACAAGTAATATAAAATTAAGGAAAGGAGTGTGGGGCGTGACCATTGGCCAACCGGCCATGCGTTGGTCCCATCCGGCCCCACACCCCACGGTTCCTTATTATTTTATTATTATTATTATTATTATTATTATTTTTCTAATTTCATGAAAAAATTCCTTGATTTCATGGTATTTTTTGCACAAATCATCATATAATAATAAAATAAAATAAAATAATGAAAACTTGTGGGACCGTGCCACTAGCCGGCCGTCCATTCCCTAGCCGGTCCCACACGCCCTTTGCTTTATTATTTTATTATTATTTATCCTATTTTTCCTTGAATTCATCAAATTCCTTGATTTTATGGTATTTCTCTCAAATTAGGAAAAATTCCCTCAAATCATCAAAAATACCTAAAAATATTAAAAAAATTATGAAAAACTCGTGGGACCTGTCCATAGCCGGCCGACCATGCCTCCATGGTCCCACACGCCCGTGTTTTTATTATTTTAATATTTTGCTTCCATGAACTCATGAAAACTCCCCCAATTCATGGAACTCTCTAAATTCATCAAATTTCTCAAAATTCATGAATTTTTCATAAAATCATCAAAATATTCTAAAATTAAGGAAAAGGCACCACGGGACCGTGGTCACGACCGGCCGACCATGCCATAACCACGGAAGTCCCACGCCTCCTCATTCCTTATTTTATAATTATTTTTCATCATCTCATGGTGTTTTCCTCAGTTTCGTCGAAACCTTAATTTTGGCATATTTTCTCGAATGGATGCTCAATTGCAGGCCAGAAAATATCAAAATTCTCAAGACTGAGACCCGGATGCCTTGGGGACACGAGCACGCTATCTTGACCGACCAAGATTGGCTCTTTGGATCATGGAAGCTGGTCCCATCAATTTTCACAGTTTTGACCTAATTTGCACAATTGTTCGTATTAGGTCCAAAACTCTTCCAAACACTTGGGATATTCATGAAGTGATCGTCAGGCGGTCACATGACAACCGAGGGCCGGTTTCATGACTCCATGGTCGGTCCCTCGCCTCGTCATAATTAATTAGGTTTTCTCACCTAAGGCTCAGACGAGCATTTTTGAATAAATGATTAAGCCAACATTTAATCATTCTTCCACTAACAAATCATCAACTCTTCAGGGGTTCTTCGTATGTGCTCACGTGAGCATATGAAAACTACATGGTTGATCCACGGTCCCATATAGTCGCTCCCTCCTTCGTCCTATGGTTAAACTTCTAACGAACCATGAATTGATCATCAATTGATCAAATTAGGGTTTCTGAATCCAAGGATCATCATTCCAGATTCCAACCTTAATAATTTTACGACGACCTCATGGTCATTAATTTTATTAATTATGCTCGGTTCAACGACCAGTATTCTAATTACTATTTTTGGTACGCTGCCAATAATCCATCAGATGAGCAACACATGCTCAGACGATCAAATATTCAACAATTCATCACATGAGCAACACTTGCTCAGATGATAAATATTTGCTCAAATCAAAGAACATTGGTTCAACAATCAATATTCAACGATCCATCGAATGAGAAATACTTGCTCTCTTCATCGTAAGAACTATACCTCTGTCTCATGACATGTTCAACTCAGCAACTACATGGACTCATCGTCCCATCAAACCACGAAGTCATCAATTGACTAACATACCAAGAGACGTCAATCGTGTCACTTTGGGGGGATATCACTTAGGGTTTTGGTATGGCGGTCTACGACACGTGTGTTCAAACACACGATGGAATGTGAGCAATTCGTGCAATCAGTTGAAGGAATTCACGAGGTAGTGGGTGGAAAATCGACCAAGTCTCCACACGTTGAGCAACTGGTTTCAAACACGATCTCCAATTCCCCACTCCTTGATTCCATCAACTGTCACACTTCATGGGATCATGGTGTCTAAAATTCCATCAATATAAATAAGTCTCTGAATCATGATTGAATGATCGGCATAAACAATATCATCAATCTCATGTCTCATCGACAACACGAGATCATCAACTCATCAATTGAGCAATTTCAATCATTCAGAGCTTATCATATTCTCTTCATATGGATGTCCTATACAACGTCTCAAAATTTCATGACAATCCGATGAACGAGCAAAGAGATGTGGCTAAAACATGGAGCAACATGCCATCTGAAAAAGTTCTGAAGGTCTCCTGGAAGTTCACTATTTTGCCTTTTTCAGGCCCTAAACATGCTCAAACTTCAACGAGATTCTTCGATAAAGCTTGGAAATTTCCTGGGATTGAAGATACATATGCAAAGCGCGAAAATCCGACTTCGGACGAAGATTCTACAGCGTTTCTAGTAAAATCTGAAGTCTGAAATTTTCCGGTGACGTATTTCGGCAAAGTTATCCATAAATTCACATGGATTTTCATTCATTCATTCACGAATCAGTGATATCATACTTCTTTGAAGAAATTACAGGAGATATACTTACTAAGGGAGTCTCTAAATCATTTGAAGGCTCGACGATGCCAGAATTTCCGTTGACAACACCGATATCTCCATTCGGTTCGGGATTTCGGGAATTCTCCATATTCCCATCTCCCAAATAAGAGTGCGTTTCATCAACATGATTCTTATCTACAATGATTTCTTCCTGGATTCATCAACAAAAATTATTATTATTTCATTCAAGGAGATGCCGCGATCACCTGCACGAAAGAGATATTTACATCGACTTCTTCATCAGTATTGGATTCCTGAATTGTTCGCCTGGGAACAAGTTGAAGACCGTCAATCGATGGAGAAAAGGTCTGAAAAGAAATAACAAAACCTTGGTCTCGTGATCCTAATTGCACGGGCAGGAAAAAGTCATGACACAAGGAGCGCTAACAAATCACCAAAGAAACGGCTGGGGACTGCACGTCATTTGCTAACATCCTGTAGTCCTTACTTCTGGGTGCTCCACCCCGAAGACTTTCTTCCATTTCCGAGGAGTCTACATTGATCTGAAACCTCACTACATGATCATCCTGTGGTATAGTTGATGAAATAACCAGGAGTATAACTCAGTATGAAGGATCTCTCACCATCACTCAGAGGTCCCAGAAGTACCATAACTTGAAGTTACACCTGCGGAGATGTCATCCCTGGAAACATCGTATTTGAAAGTGTCATCATGGGAGTCAGTCATTCTTGCAAAGTGGTTGTGACAGATGCATAACATTCAGCGCATCATTTATACAAAGCGCAGGATTCAACAAAACAACGAATCATGGAATAAAGATGCTCACATCAGCGTGTGCAAAAAATGGTAACTTTCAACTCTTACTTGTTTACGATTCCACTAACAGTACATGAGTTAATACTTCAAATCTTGCTCGTTCCTTCAAACCTGCTAAGATGAGCAAAATTATGACATGATTTTCACAAAACCGTGAACAACCCACGTAAATTTTACAATGTGAACATTCACTGGTTTCTCAAAATCTAGACAGACGTCCATTCTACGATTGTGAAAACTCACATATAGACATTCTTTCACCATGTATGGTTGTCTACTTTCAACAATTGTTCAAAATAAAAACATTGATTTTACAAAATATATTTTAACGTGAAACTCACGTGAATTTGAAAAATATATATATTTTGCTCCTTCACGCGGGCATCCACCTTTGAAACGAGAGTTTATTCCACTTTGTGAGATCTCACATATTTTAAAAATAAAATTTTGTTTTTCGTGAAAGCTCATAGACAAAATTTTATCATTAGACTCAGGTCTATTTTGTTGTTTCTTAAACTAACGAACAAACGAACGAACGAGCGTCTGCACTAAAACGGATTCCTTTCTTGGGCCCGGCCCGCGAATCCTAAACGACCAAGGTCCCATCGTCCAAACCAGCGGTTCAACACCAATTTATGCTCATAAAACGACGCTCCAATCATGACATTGAAGCCTTCATCAAGTCATGGTTTGCTCATGCTCTCTAAATCCGGTAACGTATCAACTTACGACTAAGTTCAATTGCTGGTATTATTATTTATGGCCGGAAAATCACCATTTAATGCTGACCGAGGAACACAGCTTTCCTCAGTAAGCAGGGGACTTAATGTAGATGGTGGATTTTCGACAAGGGCTAAAATCATAAACTCATAATTATACGAAGCTCTGATCCAGCAATCAGACGTGAGTATTGAGACACGGGTCTCTCATCGAATTCTCAACGGAGAGTACTTTCTCTCAGAGTACATGTAGATATGTAGTCTCACGACTGAACAACGACATATCTCATGAATACTGAACACTTTCAGTGATTATTTCTATATAGTATCACGAGATGGACAGCTCCTAGACAGCTTGGTCTGCTAGTATAGAGCGATAACGTCTTCAGGAACAAACATCGAGTTTACCCTGACTATATAAAGGATATGACTTACTGACAAGCTCATATAGGGATAATTAATGCTCCTAGACAACTTGCTCTGCTAGTATAGAGAAAAAAGTTAATTACTCCTAATTAAGATTAATTCTGCCGTGACATTCACTACTGAATTCCCAGAATAATCTATTACTGCTCCTATTCCATGGTCGAATCCACGACTGGTCCCATGGAATGGCAATAACAATTGCTCCTATTCCATGGTCGAATCCACGACTGGTCCCATGGAATGGCAATAAATAATTGTTCTGATTCTATGATCGAATCCACGACTTGATCTCATAGAATAACAATAACTATATTATCTCATTACTCCGATTTCATGATCGAATCCACAACTGGTCTCATAAATGGTAATAGATAAATCTTAATTACTCCGATTCTATGGTCGAATCTACAATCCCATGGAATGGTAATGCTCACTTTATTATTCTGAATTCGTAGTCGAATCCTCAACCGATCCTATGAATTAATAATAAACATCTTATTACTCAGTTTTGTGAATTATTCTCCACTGAATTCCACAATTACTAATAAATAATCAACAACTGGGCGTCTGAGCTACCTCTAAGTGTATTCAACGACGATACACTAACAGTCACCGCACGAACGAGTATTTCAAAATACAACGAGACGATGAACCTATGCAAAATAGGGAAGAAAATAATAAATAATTAAAAATATTGACCAAGGTGCTGGGAACACGTACACACGACCTACCGACCGTGCCGTGGTTATTTCCACGCCAGTTTTATATTTTTAATACATTTTTATTATTTTCCATGATTTGATGAAAATTCTCTCATCTGATCAAATCTCCTTCGTCTCGATGAAGCTCCTCGGTTTCATGGTACTTCCATAAATCCATAACAAATAATATAAAATTAAGAAAAGGAGTGTGGGGCGTGACCATTGGCCAACCGGCCATGCCTTGGTCCCAGCCGTCCCCACACCCCACGGTTTCTTATTATTATTTTTTATTATTATTATTTCTCTAATTTCATGAAAAAACTCCTCGATTTCATGGTATTTTTTGCACAAATCATCATATAATAATAAAATAAAATAAAATAAAATAAAATTATGAAAACTTGTGGGACCAGGCCACTTGCCGGACGGCCATGCCCTAGCCGTTCCCACACACCCTTTGCTTTATTATTTTATTATTATTTATCCTATTTTTCTCGAATGGATGCTCAATTGCACGCCAGAAAATATCAAAATTCTCTGGACTGAGACGCAGACGCCTTGGGGACACGAGCACGCTATCTTGACCGACCAAGATTGGCTCTTTGGCTCACGGAAGCCGGTCCCATCAATTTTCACAGTTTTGACCTAATTTGCACAATTGCTCGTATTAGGTCCAAAACTCTTCCAAACACTTGGGATTTTCATGAAGTGATCGTGAGGCGGTCACATGAAACCCAGGGCCGGTTTCATGACTCCATGGTCGGTCCCTCGCCTCGTCATAATTAATTATGTTTTCTCAGCTAAGACTCAGACGATCATTTTTGAATAAATGATTAAGCCAGCATTTAATCATTCTTCCACCAACAAATCGTCAACTCTTCAGGAGTTCTTCGTATTTGCTCACCTGAGCATATGGACAGTACATGGTTGATCCACGGTCCCATATAGTCGCTCCCTCCTTATTCCTATGGTTAAACTTCCGACGAACCATGAATTGATCATCAATTGATCAAATTAGGGTTTCTGAATCTAAGGATCATCATTCCAGATTCCAACCTTAATAATTTTACGACGACCTCATGGTCATTAATTTTATTAATTATGCTCGGTTCAACGACCAATATTCTAATTAATATTTTTGGTACGCTGCCAATAATTCATCAGATGAGCAACACATGCTCAGACGATCAAATATTCAACAATTCATCACATGAGAACCACTTGCTCAGATGATAAATATTTTCTCAAACCAAAGAATATTGGTTCAACAATCAATATTCAATGATCCATCGAATGAGCAATACTTGCTCCCTTCATCGTAAGAACTATACCTCTGTCTCATGACATGTTCAACTTAGCAACTACATGGACTCATCGTCCCATCAAACCACGAAGTCATCAATTGACTAACATACCACGCGACGTCAATCGTGTCACTTTGGGGGGATATCACTTAGGGTTTTGGTCTGGCGGTCTACAGCATGTGTGTTCAAACAGACGATGGAATGTGAGCAAGTCGTGCAATCAGTTGAAGGAATTCACCAGGTAGTGGGTGGAAAATCGATCAAGTCTCCACACGTTGAGCAACTGGTTTCAAACACGATCTCCACTTCCCCACTTCTTGATTCCATCAACTGTCACACTTCATGGGATCATGGTGTCTAAAATTCCAGCAATATAAATAAGTCTCTGAATTATGATTGAATGATCGACATCAACAGTATCATCAATCTCACGTCTCATCGAAAAAACGAGATCATCAACTCTTCAATTGAGCAACTACTCTCAATTGAGCAATTTCAATCATTCAGAGCTTATCATATTCAGAATTCTCACACCCACAATCTTCGATCACCATTGATCTCACACATTTCTCAGCTTCCCTCCTACAGATCAACCCATCCTCTCTTGTGACCAAATTTACTCTGGAACGGTCATTGTCTTGATTCAGGCAGGAGTACTACAGATTGATCTCTCGAATCTAAAACACCCCCTTTGCAGCGGTGCATCTGTGTGAGGTTTAACATTTCGCTCGGTTCGAGGAGTCTCCTACGTACGGTCGTCTCCTCAATTCCTTAAAAACCAGCAAATCGTTTTTCCCCATCTACAACCATCCAGAGCTTCACCGCAGCAGCAATGACTATAAAGATCTACACGGAATCCCTTCACTGTCAAAGCTCAGAAGACACAGTCAACCAAAAGGCCATAGACACAACAAGGTCATCTACTCTTCAAGGGTGTAGCGCAAGAATATCATCACCTCTCTGTCTAGAAGACGCCTTCAACACTTTACGAGGCCGCGGAGGATCCCAAGCCTTCTCAGAGGAAAACAACTTCAGAAACTAAAGAAAAATTCGACCGGGGACTGCTCATCGCAGTCCATCCCGACGACCATCAAAGACTCATGAGATGACTCCAGAGACGCGACTGAAACATTTTCTTGAAGAAACAGAGGGAGACACGATAAACAACATAACTCTCTCATTCCTACCTCTTCGCTATCCAGAATATTTCGTCCATGTGCATCCCAGCAACACATCCAGAAGAGTACAATAAGCTTGTATCAAATCCTGTGGACATGGATTCGAGGCGATGCAATGAAAGTAGACTACACAAGGGGACTACCAGCACGGGACGCTTTCACTCCCCTCATCCTGGTTATTTCTGATTTCAACATCATTACTGCCGAAGTTTTACGAGCTGTAGGAATTTCTCAACATGAAGCCGTACATGTGCATCGAAGACTCCAAAAGCACGCCACAAAGATACATCCACATATTCAGCCATGCCATTGGATCTAACATAAATATAAATGGGGACTGCTCACCGCATCCCATTTCATACGATAGTGTAAGGTTCAGAAGCTGGTTCGAAGGGTGTCTCCTGGAGCAAAGTCCTTAAAGACTTGATAGCAGCACATCGACAGCAGAATGTCTCCCAACTCATCTATTTTATCCAGTGGCTTCGGAAGATTTCTACCATGCAATCATCCACGGCATATCATCATCGTGATCAGAAGGCCCAGACATTGAACAACCTAAAATCAAGGATGGACCGACAACGCAACCGCAGTCTCCAATATTAGCCCTGACATGATCATTGTCGAGCATATATTTCATCTATCCATCCCAAGAATGCGGTGGAGTTTTGGATGAGCATATATTTCATCCACCCATCCCAAGAATGCAGTGGAGTTTTGGTAAATTTTGGAATCCACTAGATAGACACTGCAGACGAAAGCACAGATCCAGACGAGCAACAGAAGAGGGTCGATACCTCTTTTCATACGTACGGAGTTTCTAGAGTTTAAACAGAGTGAAGATTCCTTCTTGCTCCATGAATATATGACTGGGCGCGACTATGCCACTTCGGACCCGCAATATCCCTCCTGAATTCTTCTTGAATTTTACTGTCGGGTTGTTTTCACCTCCTAAACGAGCTCAGAATCTAAATATTCCCGCGAGAGGAGATAGGAAATTATTTTCCGATAGAAATGTAGGGTCATACCGTCAAAATACAAGTTCGTATCAGAATTCTACAACGATTCTAGTAAAGGGCGCTAATTAGGGTTTCGGCATGCCAAACCCTAATTTAGACAAAGTTGCCATCATTCCACGGAACTGAAGCCGGTCGTCATCCTTCCAAGGAACTCAAGCTAGATCCACTCCAAGACGCGCAACGCCTGCTGCTCCACTCCAAGCCGCGCAACGCAAGCGACTCCACTCCAAGCCGTGCAACGTAAGCGACTCCATTCCAAGCCGACCAATGCTGACGGCTCTATTCCAAGCCGACCAATGCTGACGGCTCCATCCCAAGCCGACCAATGCTGACGGATCCATTCCAAGCTGACCAATGCTGACGGCTCCATCAAGCCGACCAATGCTGACGGCTCCATCCCAAGCCGACCAATTCTAACGGCTCCAAGTCCAAGCCGACCAATACTGACGGCTCGTTCCAATCCAATCCAATACTAGCGGCTTTCCTTCAAGCAAAATCTACGCTAGCGGCTACGTTCTACGCTTTGAAGCCTAGCCCGTAGGATGCACAACCATTCCAGACCGAAGCCGATAGTCTGCATCTCAACTAGAAACCGCGAGTGGAATTTATGCAAGGTCGCCGACACGAGAATCACGAACTCTCCTTACCTCTCGAAAAAGGTTAGCCGGGTCTTCTTGACCATCTTTTCACGACTTGTCATTTCGATTTTGTCCTCGCCTGTCACCATCTTATGATTACCTCGCAACAATGCTCATGTTCCGAGCTAAGCAGGGGACTTAATGTTGATGGTGGTTTTTAGCTTAGGGTTAAAATCGTAAAACCATACGTCTGACATGACGTCCCTATGACCACTAGCGCATTTATTGAATCAATCAACATGACTACGTAAGAATTACCAGGGTACCTTTTTTTTATGCATGTGTCATGTTCCACGGCAGAACCCTTAGTATTGACTGACATCATCTTCGTATATCCAAAACCCTAATTCTCACGCCACCGTGCCAATGGCAAACCATGCCAGCCACGCCTCCGCGCCAAGGCATGCCATCATGCCAGCCGCACCACCGTGCCAATGGCAAACCATGCCATCCACGTATCCGCGCCAAGGCATGCCAACCATGCCAGCCGCACCACCGTGCCAATGGAAAACCATGCCAGCCACGTTTCCGCGCCAAGGCATGCCAGCATGCCAGCCGCACCATCGTGCCAATGGAAAACCATGCCATCCACGTCTCCGCGCCAAGGCATGCCAACCATGCCAGCCGCACCACCGTGCCGATGGTAAGCCATGCCAGCCACTTCTCCGCGCCAAGGCATTCCAGCATGCCAAGCGCACCACCGTGCCGATAGCAAACCATGCCATCCACGTCTCCGCGCCAAGGCATGTCAACCATGCCAGCTGCACCACCGTGCCAATGCCAAACCATGCCATCCACGCCTCCATGTCAAAGCCAAGCCGGCCCTAAACCATGTCGCTGGCTGCCAAACGAAGGGTGAAACAATCAACAGCCACCCTTCCATCTGAGATGCAGATCTCAGCCGTCCAAGTTCTCCATCAAACGCATGGCAACTTGCGGCCCAAGGCCAAACATCACGGTTTGCACCAAACCCTAATTTTGGCCTCGCCTACACTATGCCAAAGCCATGTCGGCCCTAAACCATGCCGCTGCCTGCCAAACGAAGGGTTGCAACAATCAACGACCACCCTTCCATCTGAGATACAGATCTCGGCCGTCCAAGTTCGCCACCACACGCATGTCAACTTGTAGCCCAAGGCCAAACATCACGGTTTGCACCAAACCCTAATTTTGGTCGCGCCTACACTATGACAAAGCCAGGCCGGCCATAAACCATGCCGCTGGCTGCCAAACGAAGGGTGCAACAATCAACGACCACCCTTCCATCTGAGATGCAGATCTCAGCCGTCCAAGTTCGCCACCAAACGCATGACAACTTGCGGCACAAGGCCAAACATCACGGTTTGCACCAAACCCTAATTTTGGCCGCGCCTACACTATGCCAAAGCTATGCCGGCCCTAAACCATGTCGCTGGCTACCAAACGAAGGGTTGCAACAATCAACGACCACCCTTCCATCTGAGATACAGATCTCGGCCGTCCAAGTTCGCCACCAAACGCATGGAAACTTGCGGCCCAAGTCCAAACATCACGGTTTGTACCAAACCCTAATTTTGGCCGCACCTACACTATGCCAAAGCCAGGCCGTCCCTAAACCATGCCGTTGGATGACAAACGAAGGGTTGCAACAATCAACGACCACCCTTCCATCTGAGATGCAGATCTCATCCTTCCAAGTTCGCCACCAAACACATGGCAACTTGCGGCCCAAGGCCAAACATCACGGTTTGCACCAAACCTTAATTTTGGCCGCTCCTACGCTTTGTCGAAGCCATGCCGGCCCTAAACCATGCCGCCGGCTGCCAAACGAGGGGTTACAACATTCAACGACCACCCTTTCATCTGAGATGTAGATCTTAGCCGTCCAAGTTCACCACCAAACATATGGAAACTTATGGCCCAATGCCAAACATCACGGTTTGCACCAAACCCTAATTTTGGCCGTGCCTATGCTATGCCAAAGCCATGCCGGCCCTAAAACATGCCTCCAGCTGCCAAACGAGGGGTTGCAACAATCAACGGCCACCCTTCCATCTGAGATGCAGATCTCAGCCGTCCAAGTTCGCCACCAAATGCATGGAAACTTACGACTGAAGGACAAACATCACGGTTTTCACCAAACCCTAATTTTGGCCGCGCCTACGCTATTCCAAACCAATGCCGGCCCCAAACCATGCCGCCGGCTGCCAAACGAGGGGTTGTGACGACCACCCTTCCATCTGAGATGTGGATCTCATCCGTCCAAGTTCGCCACCCAAGGCATGCCAACCATGCCAGCCGCACCACATGTTCCAATGGCATGCCGTGCAACCTTTCACGCCAAGGAATGCCAACCATGCCGCATGTGCCAATGGCATGACATGCCAGTCACATCTCCACGCCAAGGCATGCCAACCATGCCACATGTGCCAATGGCATGCCGTGCCAGCCACATCTCCGCGTCAAGGCATTCCAACCATGCCACATGTGCCAATGGCATGCCGTGCCAGCCACATCTCAACGCCAAGGCATGCCAACCATGCCATCCGCACCGTTGTTCCAAAACCATGTCAGCTTCTCCTTCGTGCCGCTGGCTGCCAAAACGAAGGGTTGCAACAATCAACGACCATCCTTCCATCTGAGATACAAATATTAGCCGTCCAAGGTCACCAGCTAACGCGTGGCAACCTTTGGCCGCGCCTAAACTATGACAAAATCCTAGCTTGGCCACGCCTAAATATGTCAAAGCCACGCCGGCCATACTTTCATGTCGCTGGCTACCAAAAGAAAGGTTGCAATAATCAACGACTATCCTTCCTCTCAAGATGAAAAATCTCGACCGTCGAGGGTCACCACTAAGCCGGCAAGTCTCCCAAGCTCAACTTGCCAAACAACATCAACATGCTACACGTTTTCCACGAAAACACTCGAGACATCAACACATGTCACAAACTTTGGGATGCTCATTGGGGTATTGGTTTGGCGGTTTACAGCATGCAGCGTACACTATGCCCGTTACAAGACAGTGTCACAAGAATGAGGCGGTTAGTAAATACAGGGAGTAATGGTGAAACACTTTCCTTCATTATGGAACATCAATTCCAGGCGTTACCGGTTACCACCTCCTCCCATTTACTCATTTGTTTCTATTTTTTACGAGACCAGAGTACGTTTCACTTGGACTTGTATAAATAGGTATTACCTATTTCCACCAAGGAAGAAGTTTTGGTCAGGAGTATACAACACTCAGAAATCACTTGTTACCTTTTCCATCTGTTAGCTTTCACTTTCTGATACAAGTTAAATAACTACTCTTCCAGAATCAACTATTCTGGTCTCAACACTCTCTTCGCTTCCCTCCCCAAATCCAACCCTTCTCCTTCATTTTGTGACCGAAGCAAGTCTGAAACGGCCATTTCTTGGTTTAGGAAGGATTTGTACAGATTGATCACTCAAATCTAAAGTACTCCCTTGCAGTACATTGTTTAGGGTTTAAGCTTGTTTCTCACTCGCAACACACGAAATTACCGAAACCAGCAGAAACTGTTTTCACCCTCAAACAACAACCAATATGTGTGATTGAATATAACTGTTCAGACTTGTTTGTGTTCTTAGTAGAACTATTCACAAAGGCTTGACTTATGTATTGGTATGACTTTTATTAGTGAAACCGATCTTAAGTAATCACCTGAGATGGTATGACCGGGTGTAGATGGTGGATTTTCGACAAAGGGTAGAATTGTAAAACTATACTCCAGATTCGGCAACCGGATGAGTATTGAGACTCATCTCTCATTAAAGCATGAAAGCTCATGTCATAAATCTCTGACTGAGAAGGCTGTCTCTCAGAGCACGTGTAGATGTGTAGTCTCTCAACTGAGGCCACGACACATCTAATGAATACTGAGCAATTTCAGTAATTACTCCGGATCCGGCAATCGGATGAGTATCGAGACTCATGTATCTGTGCATGAAAGCTCATGCCACCTATGATGGAGAAAGTCTCTCAAAGAAGACGTAGATGTGTAGTCTCTCAGATGAGGCTACGACACATCTCATACTGTATAGAATCGAAAGATTGGGCGGCTCCTAGACAGCATGTCTGCTAGTATAGAGCGACAACGTCTTCGGGATGTAACCAAGTTTTCCCCGACTATGCAAGAGGAATATGACACTCCAGCAAGTTCATATTGCTCAACCCTCAGATAATTAATGCTCATAGACAGGAAGCCCTTCTAGTATAGAGCCAGCAATTAATTATCTTAAATCGTCTGAATATCCAGAAATATTCTACGAGTCGTCAATCAATCGCCTGAATATCCAGCAATATTCTACGATTCCTTGTTATATTTCGTTACTTCAATCTGTGGTTCTTCCCAGCAGAATTCCACAGGTTAGTAATAAATATTCAACGAAACAGGCATCTGAGCATCGAATAAGCCCTGACAAAAATGGTGCAAGTGTAATTAGTGGATAATGCACAGACCAGCATTTTGAATGCACAAACGAGCATTTTAAAAATACGAACGAACGGGGAACCTATGCAAAATAGGAAGGGAAAATAATAATAAAATATTAAACAAAAGCGCCAGGGAACTAGGCTCACCAGCCGTCCAGTCATGTCGTGACTAGTCCCGCGCCCAATTTTATATTTTACCATATTTTTACTATTTTCACAATCTCATGAAAATCCTCTCGTTCGAGCAAATTTCCTTTATTTCAAAGAAATTATCTAAATCACATGATTTTATCAAAAAATAATAAAATTAGGGAAAGGTGTCGCGGGACCGCCGGCCGGCCGGTCATGCCTTGGCCGTGGCCGATCCCACACCTCACGTCCCATTACTTTTTATTCCGTCTCAAATTATGAAAATTCCTTGATTTTATGAATTTTCCCTAAAATTACCTAATTTCATGTATTTTCTCTAAAATCATGCAAAATATTAAAAAATTAGGAAAACTTGTGGGACCGGGCTCTAGCCGGCCGGCCATGCCCTAGCCGATCCACACGCCCATTATTTTATTATCATTTTGTGTTTGGTTTCCTGATTTCATGAAAACTCTCTGATTTCAACAAAATATCTTGGTTTTCAACAAATCCCTTTGACTTTATGAAAAATTATCTAAAATCATCAAAATTACATAAAATTGGGAAGAGTGCCTTGGGGCCCGCGCCCACTGGCCGGCCATTCCCTATTTTATATTTTAATTTATGTCTCTCATCTCATGGAAGTTCCCTAATTTCTCCAAACTCTCCAGTTTCATGGAATTTCCCTTAAATCAGAGAAAAATACATAAAATCACATAAAACCGGGAAAAGCATGTGGGACCGCGTGTCAGCCGGCCGGCCATTCCCTAGCCGTGGCCGGTCCCACACCTTGTGATTCCTTGTTTATTTATTATTTTCATCATCTCATGTATTTTTGCCGGTTTCAGCAAAACCATGGATTTTGCATATTTTCTCCAAATGTTGCTCAAACGTGCATCAGAAAATATCAAAATTCTCAGGACTGAAGCACGGACACTATGGTGACACGGGCACATCCCCTTGACCGACCAAGGGTGACCCTGAGGCTTGCAAACAGCTGGTCCCGCATGTTTTAATGATTTTAACCTAATTTGCTCAGTTGCTCATATTAGGTTCGAACTCTTTCCAAACAATTGGAAGTTCGCTCAAACGACCATCTAC
Organism: Papaver somniferum; assembly: GCF_003573695.1. Lineage (NCBI taxonomy): Eukaryota > Viridiplantae > Streptophyta > Magnoliopsida > Ranunculales > Papaveraceae > Papaver > Papaver somniferum. The sequence goes on along the minus strand of NC_039366.1, from coordinate 156,348,971 downwards.
TGGTCCCACGACCATCAAGAGCCGGTCTCATGACCTCTTGGTCGGCCCCTCATATTTTCTACATCAGGTTTTATGATTTGTTGCTCACACGAGCATTATTTCAGTAAATGATTAAACCACATTTAATCATTCTTTCACCAACTGGTCCTCAAGAGACTTTGGTATTTTTGCTCATTCGAGCATCTGGGCGTTATATGGTGAACCCGTCATCCCATGTAGCCGGTCCCGTGTTGATTTGCAATAAATCATCATTTCGGTAAAATTAGGGTTTTGAATCCAGAGCTCTGCAGAAACGTGATTCTGTGCAGATTCGAACACTCTGATAATTTTATGTTGATTCCATGATTGATATTCATATTTATTTTGCTCGACCAGCAGTCAGTAACTTAAATTAATATTTTATTTGGTCCAGCTACCAACAATTCATCAAAAGAACAATATTTGCTCGAACTAGCAATATTCGCTCGAACCGGCAATATTTCAATTAGCAATATTCGCTCAGACTAGCAATATTTGCTCAAATCAAAGAATATTGGTTCAACTACAATATTCAACAATTTAGCAACACAGTTTTGCTCGTCTTAGGTTATAATGATACCTCGTCTCAGCAGACACATTAAATTCATGAGTTTCGAAACATTTGCTAATCATGTTCAACTCAGCGCTACATGGACTCATCGTCCCATAAAGTCAGCAACTGACTCCACAATCACGAGATTTCAATCGTGTCACATGGGGGGATATTAACTAGGGTTTTGGTCTGGCGGTCTACGCACGTGTGTTCACCCACGACGAGAATGTGAGCAAGTCGTGCAATCAGTTGGAAGAGTCAGCAAAGTAGTGGGTGGAAAGTTAACCAAGTCTCCGCACGATGAGTAATTGGTTTTAACACGATTTCCCCATTTCCCACTCTCTGATTCCAGCAACTGTCACACTTCATGGGATCATGGTGTTTTCAACTCCGGCATTATAAAATGTCTCTGAATCCTGATTGAAAAAAGAAGTTTTTCGAACATCGAACAACATTCGCCAAAACGAGCAATTTCTCATCAAAGTTCATACAGACAATCTTTCGTCTACACGAACTCACAGAAATTACTCTCAATTGAGCAAAATTCAATCATTCAGAGCATTTTCACGCTGAATTCACAACACACCTACAATCTCAGATCACCATTGATCTCACGCATTTCTCAGCTTCCCTCCTACAGATCAACCCATCCTCTCTTGTGACCGAATTGACTCTGGAACCATTGTTCTTGGTTTAGGCCGGGGTCTTACAGATTGATCTCTCGAACTTAAAGCACTCCCTTCTTGCAGTGCATCTGTGTGAGGTTCAACATTTCGCTCGGTTCAAGGAGTCTCCACACGGTCGACTCTTCAATTCCGTAAAAACCAGCAAATCGTTTTTCCCCACTCACAGATTGGCGACCACAGTGGGAGATTAATCTCTCGGTTGCAATCTCACGATTTCACAAGATGGCTGGTCTTAGGTCTGGGTTAGTTACAGGTTCCAACACAAACGACGCTAGTACTAGCAACAACAACAATGACAATCAGAATATCCCGGAAACGATTCCGGCCTCCAACACTGATGGTGGTGACATTACTCCTCCTCACGCTGAAGGTCATCCCCTGTTCGGTCGACACCCTGAAGAAGTCAGAGGAAATCCACCACCTACCATTGCTGATCTTATCAAAGTGCAGGAGACTCTCGCAAAGAATCAGACTGACATGGCTGCTACACAGAAGGAGCTGTGTAATTATCTCAAAACTCTTACTGATAAGATGACAGAGAAGACTCAAGAAAAGGGAAAAGAGAAGGAGAAATCCTCAGATGTTGCTGATCCTGAAGTAATCCCAATCCATACAGTGGATGATGATGAAACTGGCAAAGTTGCAGATTCACAGCAAAGGAACCATCAAATTTCATTACTCGGGAAGACGTGGAGCGCCTTCTGGAGAACCGTGGAAAAGACAAGACATCACATGTCCATCGTCACCAACCTCCTTATCCTGCCGCTACGCAGAGGATTCCCCTTCCAAAAGGTTACATTTCTCCAACTTTACTCTGTATGACGGAACTGGCAATGCTCGAGAACATGTCTCTCGTTTCCTCGAAGCCTTGGGAGAGCATGAACATAACCATGTTGTTCGCCTCAAGGAGTTTTCAAAATCCTTGAAAGGCAGAGCATACACCTGGTACAACAACATCGCACCGGGGACTATCAACAATTGGGAGAAATGATCAACGCCTTCTACAGGAAGTACTTTTTCGTGTCAGAGCAAGTCACTCTCTCTGATCTTGGAAGAATGTTCCAGAGGGTCAGTGAAATCCCAATGATTACGTGAAAAGATTCAGAGTCCAGGCCCTGGACTGTCATGACCCAAATGTCACAGAGCAGCAGCTGGTAGATTTGTGTATCAACGGCATGCTCCCGGTTACAGAGCTCTATTGGAGAATCTTCGATTCCAGACTTTCTCAGACTTCACGAAGCCGCGAAGAGATCAGCAACCACTGCACCTGCCTGTTAGAAAGAGCAAAGTCCACAAAGACTGAGGAATCACGTGACACTCGAGGAAGCAGACGCCTGATCAACAAGCAGTACAACCTGCATCCTCTGCAAACGCTTGAAGGGAGCAAGCGCAAGGCTGAATCCCCGAACAAGCATGCAGCTCCTCCAAAGACGCAAAAGAAGGACAACCAGAGACACAGGCTCCTGGCCACGCACAGAAGCTCCTGATGATGCACCTGATTTTCCTCTCCCCATTGGAGAAGTGCTCGAACTATTAGACCTGGATCCAAGATGGTGCAATCAAATTGCCATGTCAGGAGAGACCCAACTGAGGAAGACATGGAAAATCCTCGTTACTGCCGATTCCACAGGTTCGTCAATCACCCCACAAGTAGCTGCAAAGTTTTGAAACGCATATTCAGAAAAAGTTGAGTCAGGAGAACTTAACCTTGGAGCCGAAGGAGTACACAGAGATCCTCTTCCTGTCAGGTCCATTTCTGAAGCACCAGTCAAGGAAGCAGTTCAGTCATTGATAGAGCATGTTGTGAATTGCTCTATCTGTCAAAAGCACAAAGGGAGACATGTTCACAGCTTTGAACCACATAGTGACTGGGAAACGCCTTGATTCCAGAAGTACCTCCTGAACCTTCAGCCACCGACAAAGAAATGTATGACTGGGGACTGCTCACCACCGTGCATATTAAAGGAAATGATTCAAAAGAGCATTCGTTGATGTCGGCACCGCCGTCAACATCATCCCTTTGAAAACTCTCAGAGCTGCTGGCATTACTCGACAAGAGGCTACTCATGCTCCCATAGCAATCAGGGACCACGAAGGAATCTCCAGAGATGCATACGGCTTCATCATTCTCAAAGTCACAGAGAATTTGGTCTGCACTGAGACCAAGTTTTACATAATTCGAGAAGATCCTGGATATGATGATCCTTGGAAGAACTTGGATTCATGCTGGAAGGGTAATTTCAAAGCTTTCAACACGCTCTGTCGTCGACAAAGACTCCAAGTTGGAAGAGGAAACGAGGACACCCCACCGTTCGAGCATCTGGAGGAAGTAAAAACCTTGATGGGACTTACGCAAGAACCTGGGGAAAATCCACATACCTTTGTCAAAAGGTTTCGAGCTCAGGCAAGTCTTATTCCTTTTCGTGCTCCAATATTACCAATGTTCAAATATGATGCTTTGATTCAAGGACTTCTCCCTACAAACGATTTAGCAATTACCAAAAGTTATGAATGGACAACTTCACCCCGCCAATATTATACCCAATGGTTGGGTTCAGAGCTTCTCCAAGTCGGTCATTCTATCAAGAGGTTTATTGCTGAAGACCTGGCTAAGCACGACAGACAGTATGCTGGGTACTCTCCTCTACATGAGTGCCCATACGTGCCACAACCATGGAATCAGCAAAAGATATTCAAGGCGCGAACTACTAAGCCGAACAAATTCGAGGAAGGGAATTTGGTTCTCAAGGCGGCTAAACGAGATCTCCACTCCGCAAGGAGCTCCAATTGGGAAGGACCATTTATGGTTGCTAAGTCCATAACTGGAGGATACTACAAATTGGTCAACACGGATGGCAGAACCCTGCCAGTAATTCACGAGAATTGGCTTAAGGCGTTTGTCTGAAATTAGGGAGGTAGGTGAGCGTTTGAGCACTCATGATGTCTGGATTTGGCATTTAGGATTTTCTTTCATTGTATTTCAATTCCTCCAAAACGTTTGCAATACTTGCAATCAGTATTTGAATTCAGCAATTTATCAAAAATTCAGTTCACTTTACTTAAAGGAAAATCTCAATCAAATCCAAAAGAAAATCCTTAACCATCTAGCAATCCAAAACCAGCTAATATCAAAACCCAAATGAAAACCTCACATCTCTCAGAAGTTCAGAAATTCATGGGATTATGGAAAGGAAACTAAAGAAAACCATCGAAGAAAGATTTCTGCTCCTCTGCCTCCTCCAAGACTTTCAGACGCCTTTTCCACCTCCAGCTTCCTGGTTAGATCACAACTTCATTCATCTTCTTCAACACGGCATCACTGGTAGGGAAGGGAACATCGCCCTTTACTGCTTTCCTGATAACTTCAAGTCTTTGACGGAGCCACTTCAGATTGAAGCCAAGATCTTCAGCATTCTTCAAGTTGTATTCCCAATCAAAGAGTACATCTTGAGTAACACATTTCTGGCAGTAATCCGGATATCATCTATGACACGCAAGATAGCCTCCACTTGTTTCGTCAGAAAATAACTGCGTTCTGGATCCCGAGTGACAACAATGTGTCCATACATTTCCCACAGTTCCTTGTACATAGCAGCATATCCGATAGGAACGCTAAATCCTCCAACAAGCTGGTGATACGGGAGTAACTCACCAAATTGAGGATCAAAGGAAATCCCTGCAGTCGGATACTCATGCACTATCATCTGGTTCTCAACTACTGGAGCAGCATCGGTGATCATAGAGACAATTTCAGAAGAAGTAGCTTCCGCTATTTCGGGTTCGGGTTCCACCGTCTGAGGCACAATTAGAGTTTCTTCTACCTCCACGGCATCAACGACCAGTGCTTCATCATCTTGAGGCACAGATATGGAAGTCTTGTCACCGACAACTCCTGGGTTGCCCAAACCTTACTGGATTCATAATTCCCAACTTCGTTATTCGGCACCTAATGCGAAGATTACATGGGATTAGAATGATTCAAGGATGGAAATCCAATACGATTATAAAATTAAGAAAGTAAGTGAACTAACATCATCTAAGTTCCTTATCATGCATCTAAGACGTGTACAAGTAGCATCAAAGTCATGAAACACGTTTTCAAAGAAACTCAGCTGAAGAAATTTTACACTGCCCTGTGTTCAATGACGAACTGGGAGCAATTGGTATGGATTCTAGAGTTGGGTCATATACCATTCTCTTCGTATGGAAGTCCTCTACAACATGTCAAAATTTCATGGCAATTGGGCGAACGAGCTAGGAGTGTGGTCAAAACATCGGGCAACATGCAATCTGAAAAAAGTTCTGAAAGTCTCCTGGAAGTTTACTATTTCGTCTTTTTCAGGCCCTAAACGTGCTCAAAACTTAAAAATTCTGAAAGCTTGGAAATTTCCTGGGCTTGAGGATACATATGCAGATATTGAAAATCCGACTCCAGATGAAGATTTTACGGCGTTTTTGGTAAAAAACTGGGTTCTGAATTTTCTGACGACGAAGTTCGACCAAGTTTTTTCATATATACACATAGATTCTCATTCATTCATTCACAAATCAGCACTTTCATACTTCTATGAAGAGGGTACAGGGTATATACTTACTGTGGAGGTCTCCGAAGTACTCGAGGAATTATGATCGTCCGTATTAACGACAATGGGTTCATATACTTCTATTGGCTCCGAATCTTTGGAAGCGCCTTCATCTATATTCTCAGAGGAAGGTCGAACATCAGCACTTTCCGCCTCCATGATGACATCCTCCTGGACATATTATAAAGTAATTAGCATCTTCACATGAAACTTTTATGTCCGATGGTAAAGGAAATTACTCACGGCGACTTCTTCTTCAACGCTCAAATCAGAAGTCGTTTGCCCAGCAGCAGAGAATCGAAGACCGTCAATACTATAAGGAGAAAAGTCCTGTAACCAAATAACAAATATTGGTTTTGAGATCCTGATAATGCGTATGGAAGAAGTCACATCGGAAAAATATCAACAACTCACCAAAAAGGCGATTGGGGACTTTATGGTGTTGGGCAACAACTTGCAATTCTTGCTCCTGCCTTCTCCAACGTGGGCAATTGCCTCCGCATATGAGAAATTCACTTCAATTCGAGGTCTCACAGCACGACCCTCCTGCAAAAGAAATTGATGTAGTAATTAAAGACGATTATACGAGTTGTATGAGGAATATGCAAAAGAATACATACCAGTGAACCTCCTGGAGATGTCTTTCGTTTGTCACCACCAGAAATATTCCTTAGTCTGGGACGAGAGGCACTCATCTCAGAAGAAGGAAGATCCTTCACTAAGGTTGGGAGGCCGTCACATAATCATTAAGTACGCTCAAGCTGGCTGCCCAGAATTCCATGTAACTGGAGTCACGTACGTGGTTCGATCAATACAAGGGAACCAATGGAGATCCCTTCATCATGTGTTGTGTCTAAACAAGTCTAGTTGTTCCACTGATGGTCTTCTCCTTCTAGGTTGGAACACTTGGTCCCTACCCATCTGACGGGCGGTTTCTGCCAATATTATACTCCTCCACCTAAAAATCTCCATACGCTGCTGATATTAGTGACCGGCAGTACAACTCAGCATGAAATATCTTTCCATCACTTAAAACAGCACCGGATTTCAAAATACTTACTTTCTCCTCATTGAAAGTCTTCAATTGAGAAACGTGAGGAGGAACCACCACCCAAGGACGGAATTTGAACTCAGACTCGTCCTCTAATGCGTCGATTGAAGCATGTCTTGGAATGAATTTGCTTCGTAGACCAGCGCTAATCTGCGTTGTCTTTCTCATGGAAGATACGCGAGCATCAGCAGAGTTCAACTTTGTAAGACACTACGGGGAATGGGGTGCATAGTTTCCAATTGCTCCCACATCAGAGCTTGGAGGACATCTTGGCGTAGCATTCAATCTTCATGAAGTCGTTCGAAACACTGGAGTCTACGAATAAAGAGTCCAGGTTAGAAATATAAAGAACCAAGATAGCTACCGAACGGAAGTTGTTCACCTTGAGCCAATTTAATAGTGAAAGGAATACAAACGGCTTCAACAAGTTACCAGCTATTCAAAACATCTCTGACAGCCATAAGCACAAGAAAGCAGCAATAGACAACATAACCGTCGGGTTCACCAAGAGGGGCGTCTCATGGCCACCAATGTGTCAACCAATGAGCGTAACAACCTTTACCAAAAACCTTTTTGATTCTCTCCATCTCTGCTGTTAAAGTTTTGGAAACTGCTCTCTTCGCCGTCCAATTCTTCAGGAAAGTTACCTGTAATTGGAAGATGCAACAAGCAACTACATCTTCCAAGTAATAGTGACTCTCCCCCAGCTGCATATGTAGATGGGAAAACGATTTGTTTTTGGTTTTTAATGAATTGAGGAGACGACCGTACGGAGGAGACTCCTCGAACTGAGAGAAATGTTAAACTCACCACAGATGCACCGCTGCAAAGGTGTGCTTAGATTCGAGAGATCAATCTGTAGTACTCCGGCCTAATCAAGACAATGACCGTTCCAGAGTAAATCGGTCCACAAGGAGGATGGGTTGATCTGTAGGAGGGAAGTTGGGAAATGTGTGGAATCAATGGTAATCAAATATTGTGGTGTGTGAATTATGAATATGATAAGCTCTGAATGATTGAAATTGCTCAATGAGAGTAATGCTCAATTGATGAGTTAATGATCTCGTGTTGTCAATGACGTGAGATTGATGATACTGTTGATGCTGATTCAATCATAATTCAGAGACTTATTTATATTGCTGGAATTGTAGACACCATGATTCCATGAAGTGTGACAGTTATGGAATCAAAGATGGGGAAGTGGAGATCGTGTTTTAAACCAGTTGCTCAACGTATGAGACTTGGTCGATTTTCCACCCACTACATCGTGAATTCCTTCAACTGATTGCACGACTTACTCACATTCCATCGTGGTGTTGAACACGTGCGTAACCGCCAGACCAAAACCCTAAGTGATATCCCCCCAAGTGACACGACTGACGTCTCGTGGTTTTTTAGTCAATGATGACTTCGTGGTTTGTGGGACGATGAGTCCATGTAGTTGCTGAGTGTCGAACATGAGTTCTAAAACTCATGAATTGAACATGTGATGAGACAGAGGTATAGTTCTTACGATGAAGTGAGCAAGTATTGCTCATTCGGTGGATCGTTGAATATTGATTGTTGAACCAATATTCCTTGGTTTGAACAAATATTTATCATCTGAGCAAGTGTTGCTCATGTGATGAATTGTTGAATATTTGATCGTCTGAGCATGTGTTGTTCGTCTGATGGATTGTTGGTAGCGTACCAAAAATATTAATTAGAATACTGGTCATTGAACCGAGCATAATTAGTAAAATTAATGACCATGAGGTCGTCGTAAAATTATTAAGGTTAGAATATGGAATGATGATCCTTGGATTCAGAAACCCTAATTTGATCATCAATTCATGGTTCGTCAGAATTTCAACCATGGGACGAAGGAGGGAGCGACTACATGGGACCGTGGATCAACCATGTAGTTTCCATATGCTCACGTGAGCGAATACGAAGAACTCCTGAAGAGTTGATGATTTTTTGGCGGAAGAATGATTAAATGCTGGCTTAATCATTTATTCAAAAATGTTCGTCTGAACCTTAGGTGAGAAAACCTAATTAATTATGACGAGGCGAGGGACCGACCATGTAGTCATGAAACCGTCCCTGGGTTGTCCCTTGACCGCCTGACGATCACTTCATGAAAATCCAAAGTGTTTGGGAGAGTTTTGGACCTAATACGAGCAATTGTGCAAATTAGGTCAAAACTTGTGAAAATTGATGGGACCGGCTTCCGTGAGCCAAAGAGCCAATCATGGTCGATCAAGATAGCGTGCTCGTGTCCCCAAGGCGTCCACGTCTCTGTCCTGAGAATTTTGATATTTTCTGGCGTGCAATTGAGCATCCATTCGAGAGAATATGCCAAAATTAGGGTTTCGACGAAACTGAGGAAAACACCATGAGATGATGAAAAATAATTATAAAATAAGGAATGAGGAGGCGTGGGACCGCCATGGTCAAGGCATGGTCGGCCGGTCGTGACCACGGTCCCGTGGTGCCTTTTCCTTAATTTTATAATATTTTGATGATTTTATGAAAAATTCATGAATTTTGAGAAATTTGATGAATTTAGGGAGTTTCAATGAATTGAAGGAGTTTTCATGAGTTCAAGGAAGCAAAAAATATTGAAATAATAAAAACAAGGGCGTGTGGGACCGTGGAAGGCATGGCCGGCCGGCTAGGGCCCGGTCCTGCGAGTTTCCCTAATTTTTTAATATTTTTAGATATTTTGATGATTTGAGGGAATTTTTCCTAATTTGAGAGAAATACCATGAAATCAAGGAATTTGATGAATTCAAGGAAAACTAATAATAAAATAATAAAACAAAGGGGCGTGTGGGACCGGCTAGGGCATGGCCGGCCGTCCAAAGCCCGGTCCCACAAGTTTTCATAATTTATTTTATTTTATTATTATTTGATGATTTGTGCAAAATACCATGAAATCAAGGAGTTTTTTCATGAAACTAGAGAAATAATAATAATAATAATAATAATAATAAAATAATAATAAGGAACCGTGGGGTGTGGGGCCGGTTGGGACCAAGGCATGGCCGGTTGGCCAATGGTCACGCCCCACACTCCTTTCCTTAATTTTATATTATTTTTTATGGATTTATGGAAGTACCATGAAACCGAGGAGTTTCCTCGAGACGAAAGAGATTTGATAAAATGAGAGAATTTTCATCAAATCATGGAAAATAATAAAAATGCATTAAAAATATAAAATTGGCGTGGGATTGACCACGACACGATCGGTCGGTCGTATGTCCGTGCTCCCAGCACGCTGGTCAATATTTTTAATTATTTATTATTTTCTTCTCTATTTTGCATAGGTTCATCGTTGAATACACCTTCACCATTTGAATCGGGGCTTACTTAGAGGTAGCTCAGACGCCCGGTTGTTGATTATTTATTACTATTTGTGGAATTCAGTGGAGAATAATTCACAAAACTGAGTAATAAGATGTTTATTATTAATTCATAGGATCAGCTGAGGATTCGACTACGAATTCATAATAATAAAGTGAGCATTACCATTCCATGGGATCGTAGATTCGACCATAGAATCGGAGTAATTAAGATTTATCTATTACCATTTATGAGACCAGTTGTGGATTCGATCATGAAATCGGAGTAATGGGATAATATAGTTATTGCTATTATATGAGGTCAAGTCGTGGATTCGATCATAGAATCAGAACAATCATTATTGCCATTCCATAGGACCAGTCGTGGATTCGACCATGGAATAGGAGCAATTGTAATTAGGAATAATTAACCTTGTGGCTCTATACTAGAAGAGAAAGATGTCTAGGAGCATTAATTATCCCGATATGAGCTTTCCGGTAAGTCATATCCTTTATATAGTCAGGGTAAACTTGTTGTTTGTTCCTGAAGACGTCATCGCTCTATACTAGCAGAGCAAGCTGTCTAGGAGCCGTACATCTCGTGATGCTATTTAGAAATAATCACTGAAAGTATTCAGTATTCATGAGATATGCCGTTGTCCAGTCGTGAGACTACATATCTACATGTACTCTGTGAGAAAGTACTCTCCGTTGAGAATTCGATGAGAGACCCGTGTCTCGATACTCACGTCTGATTGCTGAATCAGAGCTTCGTATAATCATGAGTTTACAAATTTAGCCTTTTTCGAAAATCCACCATCTACATTAAGTCCCCTGCTTACTGAGGAAAGTGGTGTTCCTCAGTCAGCATTAAATGGTGATTTTCCGGCCATAAATAATAATACCAGTAATTGAACTTAGTCGTAAGTTGAGACATTACCGGATTTAGAGAGCATGAGCAAACCACGACTTGATGAAGGCTTCAATGTCATGATTGGAGCGTCGTTTGATGAGCATAAATTGGTGTTGAACCGCTGGTTTGGACGACGAGTCCGTGGTCGGTTAGGATTCGCGGGTCGGGACCAATAAGGAAATCCTTAGAAAATTAGGTTTTGGAAATAAAATTGATATAAAAGGGATTAATCCTTTATTTTATTTTATTTTTTCCCACGACCAGCTCTCCATCATCTCTGCACCTTCACGCCAGCAGGAGAAGATTCCCGCTGCCGCACAACCTGCCGCCGCCGGTCGCCGTCGTTGCCGCCGGCCAAATTCCGGCCGACCAGGTACGTGTATTTTTTTTTGTTTGTTTGATGTTGATGTTTATTATCCTCATGAGTTGTTCATGTTTTGATCATGATGAAGTTATATACATGTGTGTATATTAGTGTGAGTTTTTTGAAAAAACCCTCGTTTTTGAAAACGTACGTTCGTTCGATCGTTAGTTTTGAAAACTAACTATAATCCCTGATTTAGGAGAGATTTTTTTTTTGATATGAACCTAGGTCCAGTGATAAAATTTAGTGTATGAGCTTTCATGTATACCAAGGTTTCATCATAAAAGAAATGAATTTTCATGAAATTGGAATAATCCTTCGTTTTAAAGACAAATAATGATGACACGAAGGAAAATATGTATGATGAACTTGTGTCCAGTGATAAAAATTTTCCTATGAGCTTTCATGTAAATACAAAACTTTATCATATGTATGAGATGTGAGCTTTCACAATATTTTTGAAATAAACCTTCGTTTTAAAGATAAATAACGACGATACGAAGGAAAAATAGTTTTTTTTCTATATGCAGCCGCGACATATATTGTGCAAAATATGATGGTATATTTTATTTGCATGAATTTGTTTTCATTAGATAAAAATCCTTGAGAATTTATGTATGCAAGTTGCATTAATTGCTGTTTTTGAAAAAAAATCAAAACGTGTGTTTTGAGGAACCTTCAAAGATAGACAATATATTTATGATGAAATATTTTATTGTTATAAACTTCATAGGTCAGTTGTGTGAATGTTCACATATGAAAATTTTGTTCGCGATTTCATGAAAATCAGTCTCGGAAATTAATAAAATCTCGTTCATTATCGCAGGTTTCGAAGAGACGAACGATTTTGAGGTGTTAACTCTAGCATTACTATCACTATTGTTAGTGGAAGTATAAAAGGTAAGAGTTAAGAGTTACCATTTTTGCTTGTATTTCCTTGATTTATATCTGAACGGCATACTAAAGTACAATTTTCAGCTACTCAGCAAAGATGACCAATTCCCAAGCTGACGACGCCTCGAGGGAAGAGATGTGCGTTAATGATGGTATCTCCAGAGATGAGAAATGCATGGATGAAACTTCCTTTGGGGGAGACGAAGACGAAATCCTTGGGATTAAGAATGTCCCGAACATAGATGATGTATTCTTTGAAAAAGATATTCCAGGAGCTGAGCAACATTTGAAATCCCCAGTGTATCATCTTTTGATAAATCCCAGAACTGTTACTCAGAAGAAATTGGTGACTCCTAAGGAAGTGATTCGATTTTGTCTTGAACGAGGGATCTTCACCTCATCAATCATAGAGTTTAAGCTTTCTCGACGACTTTTGGAGAAATTTGCCGGATGGGCGAGGCATATGTTGGGTTTTCCTCATGTGAGGACTATGCTCGACCAGGCGCAGGTGACGAGAGCTATTCAAGCTTCTGGAGAGTTGTTCATTTATCATGACGTGAGTGGTATTGTGGCTCTGTTTGCTCGCTGGTGCATTCCCACTCACACTTTCACTTGTAGATGAGGAGAGTTTACCATTACCTCGGAAGACGTGGCGCTCTGATGCATCTCCCGATCACGGGTAATCTTCCCGGGGACCGTCGTTTCTCATGTCTTGACAGCTGCAATAGAGAAAGCGAATAAGACTGGTAGTAAAGGATGCTATGCTTCCTGGTTGACACACTGGTGGCCCAAAGACGAGGTGTCTGATAAAACCATCAACGGTATGTTACCCATTGCTGATTTATTATGTTTATGGTTGTCCAGATACGTTTTTGAAGACAGTGGAAACTTGTTGAAGCCTTTTGTGATTCCCTTTGCTATTAAGATGGCTCAAGGTGAGAAACTTCCGATAGGTAGTTTATTCTTAGGATCATTGTATTACAACCTGGACTCCTTGATTATAGACTCTAGGGGTGCACATACCCTACCCATATCCGCCAATCCTACCCTACCCGCCACTGTTTTAACCGTATCCTATCCTACCCATTATTTGGCGGGTAGGGTAACGGGTAAAGATTTTCTTAATCGCCGTTAGATGGGTAGGGTGACGGGTAAATCTCGAAATTATCCTACCCTACCCGCCTACCCGCCTATTTAAGCTCGAAATTACTCCGTATTTTAGGATGTCTTTCGATTAATTATTCAAGAACGGTCGTCGTGAAGACTATAAATATTCTGAAGCTCACAGGTATATCTTGAATCTTGCTAGGGTTAATTTTAATACCTTTTGATTATTTAGTATTTTTCAATTGGATTTTCCGTACCCTAATTTGATTCAATTGTTTTCCAGGGATCGTATGAGAGATATTTTGAAGAATCCGACAATTTTTTACCAGGATGATAAGATAAACACGCTATTCATAAAGAACTCGTGATATAGATTTTTAGATAAATATTATAATTTTTGAGATATATCAATTTGAAGTTTTAGAATTTGGTAGTGCTTTTTTTTTTTCCTGGAAAAGAGGCGAATTCCCACACAGTATATTGATAACTCCGATTTTGAACTAAAAGTAGTGCAAACTTGAAAAGATCCAACTTTTATGGAGTTGGGGAGTATATGGTTTACATGAATTAAAATTAAAATTTGACTAAATGTGATATAATCTCCTACACTGAACATCATTTTTGGTTTGAACTTGACCGTACTCAGACCGGTAATTTGGTCTCGCTGTTTGAATCCTTGCATATTGATAAGCCGAAATTGGCTTCTAAACATGATAAGAAAGTTGAAAGTCAGAGAGAAATGTGCGTCAATTGAAACAATATACATCCCAGTAGAATGTTCTTCAAGACATAAACTCCGGCTCCGCTAGAAATGAAGAGGAAGAGGACGACACTCATTCCTACATGAGAACAGGTTCTTCAAGTGCTACTCCATTTGAGGAAGAAAATGAAGAGGAAGTCGTCTACCGTAAACTACTGCAGATAGTTAATGAAAGAGAGAAGAAAGCTATTCCATCTGAGAAAGAAAATGAAGAGGAACTCCATAAACCACTGCAGTTGGTTAATGAAAGAGATGAGGCAAACAGTCATTGTATTTGCAAAAAAAAACGGTTATACCCGCCACCCTACCCTACCCGACCCGCCAGAGAATGGGTTGGGTAGGATCTTACCCGTTTAATGGCGGGTAGGGTGGTGGGTAAAATTTTTCTTAACCGCTAGTAAACGGGTAGGGTGGCGGGTATATGCCATATCCTACCTACCCTACCCGTTGTGCAGCCCTAATAGACTCCAGTGTGTCGAACGGCTCTATGAAGATTGAGTGTTATGCCAACATGATGTTTCTTCAAGCTTTGATGTGGGAGCACTTTAAGAATTATGCACCTACTCCACGTAATGTCCTGCAAGGACCGAATACTGATGCGCGCCATACTTTCCCTGAGAAAGATAACACTAGGATCATGCGTTGGTCCACAAAACAACCTTGTTCTAAAATACGCTTCATTGATGTGTTAGATGAAGAATCTGAGTTCAATTTTCGCCCGTGGGTGTCAGTCCCTGATTATGTTTCTCAGCCGATGACTTTCAATACTGGAGAAGACGAGTTTGACGTCTGGTGCGCATCTGAGTGATGGCGAAAGATCTTTCATGTTGAGTTGCACCCTGGTCATTTGCTATCAGTCACGTTTGGAGAGCTTTCAGTGGAGGAGTATAATATTGATAGAGCAGCTCGACAAATGGGTATGGATCAGTGTGTTCCAACCATACGGAGAAGGAAGCCATCAGTTGAGCAACTCAGGACTCATTTGGATCATACTCACGTGGAAGGGAGTAGCTACTGGTTTCCTGGTTCTGATAGATTCGCCTATGTAACCCCAGGTTATGTAGAATTCTGGGATCAGCAACTTGGGCGTTTGCGTGGCTTTGTAAGATTTCCCAGACCTCCATTCAAGGATCTTCCTTCGGCTGAGATGATTTCCAGTCGACCAAGATTGAAGTATCTTTCTGGTGATAAAAAAGTCGTCTCCAGGATGCTCTCAGGTATGTTTTTCATATAATCTTCACGAAATTATAAGAACTGTATTCTGATTATATTACTGGATTTCACCACAGGACGGTCGTAATATACGACCTCGAATCGGTGTAGATTTCTCAGAGACTGAGGCGGTTATTCATGGCGGAGAAGGCAGGCATAAAGGTTATAAGCTGTTACCTACCGTAAAGTCCCCAGTTGGTGCTTTGGTGAGTTCCCAATATTTCTCACCGTGACTTTCATTGCTATTAGCATTAGAATCATGAAGCCAACGTTGTTAATTTTGTTGCAGAATTTTACTCCATCAAGTCTTGAAGGTCTTCAATTTTCTGCTACTGAACAAGCAATCGCTGATTTGAGTGACGAAGAAACTGTAAGTATTTCTTCACATGTTCAAATGGGTGCTTCATAGATGAAAATATTGATTGTAAAGGACGTGTACAGGAGGATGTCGTCATGGAGATGGAGAATTCTGGAACTCAATCATCCTCTGGGAATGGGAATGGAGGTAATTCCCAAGATTCGGAGCCGGATGGAAGTGATGTTCCTCTTGTCGTTGATGTGGACAATTCCAACCCCTTGGACACTTTGGAGACTCCTCAAGTAAGTATATATCCTGTATATTCTTCATAGAAGTATAAAAGTGCTGACTTGTAATGAATGAATGAGAACCCATGTGAATATGTGAAAACTTAGTCGAATTTGTCGTCAGAAAATTCAGAACCCAGCTTTTTAGTAGAAACGCTGTAGAATCTTCGTCCGGAGTCGGATTTTGATGATATGCATGTGCAAATTCAAGCCCGGAAAATTTCCAAG
Organism: Papaver somniferum; assembly: GCF_003573695.1. Classification (NCBI taxonomy): domain Eukaryota; kingdom Viridiplantae; phylum Streptophyta; class Magnoliopsida; order Ranunculales; family Papaveraceae; genus Papaver; species Papaver somniferum. Next base: position 156,332,691 of record NC_039366.1, on the reverse strand, counting down.
CTTTTCAAAGAAGCTTTTTAAGTTTTGAGCACGTTCAGAGCCTGAAAAAGGCGAAATAGTAAACTTCCAGGAGACTTCCAGAACTTTTCAGATTGCGCATCACTTGATATTTTGGCCACATCTACTCGCTCGTTCATCGGATTGTCATGAAATTTTGACATGTCATATAGGACATCCATACGAAGAGAATGGAATATGACCCATCCTCAGATTCCTTGTATTGCTCCCAGTTCGTCTTAGTACAGGGAGAGTTCAGTTTCTTCAGACGGACTCATCGTAAAATGTGTTTTCATGACTTTCATGTTATTTGCTCGTGCCTTGAATGTAGTATGATGAACTTTGATGATATGCCTTGGGTATACTGTGTTTCATAATCTCCTTTGGCTTCGTGACTCTAACCTCATGTAATCTTCGTATTAGGTGCTAAATACCGAAGTTGAGGATACTGGAGCCAATGATGACAACTCTAACCCTTCCGAAGTTATTGATGAAGAGACAACCATCCCTGCACTTCGAGGCCATGAGAGGTCGCTGCTGATGTTATGGAAAACCAGATGGTTGTTGCCTCGAAGAAACCGAGATAGCAGCGGAGAATACCGAAGGAACTGTTGCTTTGGTCGTGGAAGCCGCTCCAGTGACTGAGAACCGTATAATAGTGTATGAATATCCAACTGCAGGGGTTGCTTTCGATCCTCCCTTTAACACTTCACTCCCGTATCATGAACTGGTCGGTGGATTCAGCGTTCCCATTGGATATGCACGCTTGTACGAGACGATATGGAAGAAGTTTGGCCACATGATCGTTGACAGGAACCCTGGGCGTGCTTATGCTTTAACCATGCAAGTAGGCGTTATCTTGCGTGTCGTGAGTGATATGCATACGAGACCCAGGAATACCGTGACTCCAGATATACTCTTTGATTGGGAGTTTAACTTGGAGAATTCAGAAAGACTTGGCCTCAACGTGAAATGGCTTCGTAAGCAAATAAACGTTATCAAGGATTCATGTGAGAAGAACATACCCTTTCCCAATGATGCTGTGAAGGAGAAGGAGGACAAGATTGCCAAGCTGACCGAGGAGTTGAACAAGGAGAGGGCGGCTTTGCAAATCTTGAAGGATGCTGATGAGCGAAAGCCTTTTCTTGCTGATCTCTTGAACTTCTGAGAGATGTGAGGTTTATACTTGGGTTTTGATATTTAGATGGTTTTGGATTGACTGATGGTTAAGGATTTTCTTGTAGATTTGATAGAGATTTTCTTTTACGAAATATGAACTGAATTTTGATAAATTGCTGAATTCAAATACTGATTGCAAGTATTGCAAATGTTTTGGAGGAATTGAAATACAAATGAAAGAAAATCCTAAATGTTAAATCCCAACGCCATGAGTGCTTCAAACGCCCAATACCTTAAATGTCCAATAATTTCAGATAAACGCCTTGAGCCAATTTTCGTGAATTACTGGTAGGGTTCTGCCATCTGTGTTGGTCAATTTGTAGTATCCTCCGGCCACGGACTCAGCGACCATGAATGGTCCTTCCCAATTGGAGTTCCTTGTAGAATGAAGACCGCGCTGAACTGCTTTGAGAACCAGGTCCCCTTCATGAAACTTGTTAGGCTTGGTCGATCGTGCCTTGAATATCTTCCGCTGATTCGGAATTCCCTGTTTGATGGAATTCCACGATTGTGGCCATATGGACACTCGCGCGGAAGAGAGTATCCAGCATAGTGTTGATCATGCTTAGCCAAGTCTTCAGCAATAAACCTCTCGATGGAGTGACCGATTTGAAGAAGTTCTGAACCCAACCATTGAGTGTAATATTGCTGAGGTGAAGTTACCCACTCGTAGCTTTTGATGACTGCTAAATTCATGGGGAGAAGTCCCTGGACCATAGTAGCGTATTTGAACATTGGTAATATTGGAGCATGAGGAGGAATAAGACTTGCCTGAGCTCGAAACCTTCTGACAAAGGTGTGCGGATTTTCTCCAAGTTCCTGCGTAAGTCCCATCAGAGTTACTTCTTCCAGATGCTCAAACGGTGGTGCGTCCTCTGCTTCGTCTTCCGACTCGGAATCCTTGTCGATGACAGGATGTGTTGAAGGCATCGTTGTCCTTTCAGCATGAATCCAAGTTCTCCCAAGGACCATGTCGTATCCAGGGTCTTCCCGGATTATGAAAAACTTGGCCTCAGTGCAGATCAATCTTTCCGTAACTTTGAGAGTGATGAAGCCGTATGCGTTCTGGAGATTCCTTCGTGGTCCCTGATTGCTATGGGAGCGTGGGTGGCTTCCGTCGAGTAATACCAGCAGCTCTGAGAGTTTTCAAAGGGATGATGTTGACAGCGGTACCAACATCGACGAACGCCCTCTTGAACTCATTTCCTTTAATGTGCACTGTGGTGAGCAGTCCCCAGTCATACATTTCTGTCGGTGGCTGAAGGTCGTGGTGGTCTCTTGGATCAGCGGACGTCTTCCGGACACGATGTGGTTCAGTGCAGCAAACATGTCTTTCCTTTGAGCTTTCGAAAGATACAACAACTCGCAGACATGTTCGATCAGAGATTGGACCGTTTCCTTGACAGGAGGTTCAGAGATGGTAAAAGTTCTGACTGGGAGGGGGTTTTTGTGCACCCCCTCAGTCCCCAGGTTGAGCTCTCCTGATTCGACCTTTTCTTTGAATATGCGCTTCAAAATTTTGCAATCACTCGTGGGATGGATGACGTATCTATGGAAGCGACAATACCGAGGATTTTCCATGGCCTCTTCAGTTGGTTCCTTCTTGACATAAGGCAATTTGATTGCGCCTTGAATCCAGGCATCGAGTAGTTCATTAACTTCTTCCATTGAACAGGGAAAATCAGGTGCTTCTGGATCTTCCGTATGCTGAGGAGGGATTTTCGAATTCTCCTTCTTGTGTGTCTTTGAAGGGGTGGAGGAAGTCTGCTTGTGTTGTGGTTCTGCTTTTCGCTTACTCCCTTCCGCGACAGCATTTGTTGAAGGTTGCAGGTTATACTGCTTGTTGATCAAACGCCTGCTTCCTCGAGTGTCTTTTGAATCTTCAGTCTTTGTAGACTTTGCTCTTTCCAAAAGAGCGGGTGCAGTGGTTGCCGACCTCTTCGCAGCTTCGTGAAGCTCTGAGAAAGTCTGGAATCGAAGGTTTTCTAGCAAGGCCCTGTAGACCGGGAGCATGCCATTGATGCACAAGTCCACCAGTTGTTGCTCCGTGACGTTTGGGTCATGACAATCCAGGGCTTGGACTCTGAACCTTTTCACATAATCATTGGGATTTTCACTGACCCTCTGAAACATTCTTCCAAGGTCGGAGAGGGTGACTTGTTCTGACACGAAGAAGTATTTCCTGTAGAATGCGTTAACCATTTCTCCCCAATTGTTGATAGTCCCTGGTGCATGTTGTTATACCAGGTGTATGCTCTGCCTTTCAGAGATTTTGAGAATTCCTTGAGACGAACGACATGATTATGTTCATGTTCTCCCAGGGCTTCGAGAAAACGAGAGACATGTTCCCGAGTTCCAGTTCCATCATATAAGGTGAAGGTTGGAGAAACGTAACCTTTGGGGAGTGGAATCCTCTGCGTAGCGGCAGGATAAGGAGGTTGATGACGATGGTCATGCGATGTTTGTCTTTTCCACGGTTCTCCAAAAGGTGCTCCAGATCCTCGCGAGTGATGAAATTCGATGATCCCTTCATGAGTTGTCTGCAGCAGTTTTGTGGACTTCGTCGTCTTCTACTGTATGGATTGGAATTACTTCAGGACCGTCGTCTGAGGATTTCTCCTTCTCCTTTCCCTTCTCTTGAGTCTTCTCTGACATCTTGTCAGTAAGAGTTTTGAGATAATTACACAGCTCCTTCTGTGTAGCAGCCATGTCAGTCTGGTTCTTTGCAAGAGTCTCTGCGCTTTGATAAGATCAGCAATGGTAGGCGGTGGATCTCCTCTGACTTCTTCAGGGTGTTCCGGACAGTGGATGACCTTCGGCGTGAGGAGGAGTAGTGTCACCACCATCAGTGTTGGAGGTCGGAATTGTCTCCGGGATATTCTGATTGTTGTTGTTGCTAGTGCTAGCACGGTTTGTGTTAGGATTCGTAACTGAACCTGACCTGAGATCAACCATCTTGTGAAATTGTGAGATTGCAACCGAGAGATAATCTCCCACTGTGGTCGCCAATCTGTAGATGGGGAAAAACGATTTGCTGGTTTTTAAGGAATTGAGGAGACGACCGTACGGAGGAGACTCCTCGAACCGAGCGAAATGTTAAACCTCACACAGATGCACCGCTGCAAAGGGGGTGCTTTAGATTCGAGAGATCAATCTGTAGTACTCCGGCCTAAATCAAGACAATGACCGTTCCAGAGTAAATTCGGTCACAAGAGAGGATGGGTTGATCTGTAGGAGGGAAGCTGAGAAATGTTGGAATCAATGGTAATCAAAGATTGTGGGTGTGTGAATTCTGAATACGATAAGCTCTGAGTGATTGAAATTGCTCAATTGAGAGTAGTTGCTCAATTGATGAGTTGATGATCTCGTTGTCGATGAGACGTGAGATTGATGATACTGATGATGATTCAATCATGATTCAGAGACTTATTTATATTGCTGGAATTGTAGACACCATGATTCCATGAAGTGTGACAGTTGATGGAATCAAGGAGTGGGGAAGTGGAGATCGTGTTTGAAACCAGTTGCTCAACGTGTGGAGACTTGGTCGATTTTCCACCCACTACCTCGTGAATTCCTTCAACTGATTGCACGACTTGCTCACATTCCATCGTGTGTTTGAACACACGTGCCGTAGACCGCCAGACCAAAACCCTAAGTGATATCCCCCCAAGTGACACGATTGACGTCTCGTGGTTTGTTAGTCAATTGATGACTTCGTGGTTTGATGGGACGATGAGTCCATGTAGTTGCTGAGTTGAACATGATGTTCTGAAACTCATGAATTGAACATGTCATGAGACAGAGGTATAGTTCTTACGATGAAGTGAGCAAGTATTGCTCATTCGATGGATCGTTGAATATTGATTGTTGAACCAATATTCCTTGGTTTGAACAAATATTTATCATCTGAGCAAGTGTTGCTCATGTGATGAATTGTTGAATATTTGATCGTCTGAGCATGTGTTGCTTCTGATGGATTATTGGCAGCGTACCAAAAATATTAATTAGAATACTGGTCGTTGAACCGAGCATAATTAATAAAATTAATGACCATGAGGTCGTCGTAAAATTATTAAGGTTGGAATCTGGAATGATGATCCTTGGATTCAGAAACCCTAATTTGATCAATTGATGATCAATTCATGGTTCGTCAGAATTTCAACCATGGGACGAAGGAGGGAGCGACTACATGGGACCGTGGATCAACCATGTAGTGTCCATATGCTCACGTGAGCAAATACGAAGAACTCCTGAAGAGTTGACGATTTGTTGGGGAAGAATGATTAAATGCTGGCTTAATCATTTATTCAAAATGCTCGTCTGAGCCTTAGGTGAGAAAACCTAATTAATTATGACGAGGCGAGGGACCGACCATGGAGTCATGAAACCGGCCCTGGGTTGTCCCGTGACCGCCTGACGATCACTTCATGAAAATCCAAAGTGTTTGGAGAGTTTTGGACCTAATACGAGCAATTGTGCAAATTAGGTCAAAACTGTGAAAATTGATGGGACCGGCTTCCGTGAGCCAAAGAGCCAATCTTGGTCGGTCAAGATAGCGTGCTCGTGTCCCCAAGGCGTCCGCGTCTCAGTCCTGAGAATTTTGATATTTTCTGGCGTGCAATTGAGCATCCATTCGAGAAAATATGCCAAAATTAGGGTTTCGACGAAACTGAGGAAAACACCATGAGATGATGAAAATAATTATAAAATAAGGAATGAGGAGGCGTGGGACCGCCGTGGTCAAGGCATGGTCGGCCGGTCGTGACCACGGTCCCGTGGTGCCTTTTCCTTAATTTTATAATATTTTGATGATTTTATGAAAAATTCATGAATTTTGAGAAATTTGATGAATTTAGGGAGTTTCCATGAATTGAAGGAGTTTTCATGAGTTCAAGGAAGCAAAAATATTAAAATAATAAAAACAAGGGCGTGTGGGACCGTGGAAGGCATGGCCGGCCGGCTAGGGCCCGGTCCCACGAGTTTCCCTAATTTTTTAATATTTTTAGGTATTTTGATGATTTGAGGGAATTTTTCCTAATTTGAGAGAAATACCATGAAATCAAGGAATTTGATGAATTCAAGGAAAACTAATAATAAAATAATAAACAAAGGGGCGTGGGACCGGCTAGGGCATGGCGGCCGGCCAAGGCCCGGTCCCACAAGTTTTCATAATTTATTTTATTTTATTATTATTTGATGATTTGTGCAAAATACCATGAAATCAAGGAGTTTTTTCATGAAATTAGAGAATAATAATAATAATAATAATAAAAATAATAAGGAACCGTGGGGTGTGGGGCCGGTTGGGACCAAGGCATGGCCGGTTGGCCAATGGTCACGCCCCACACTCCTTTCCTTAATTTTATATTATTTTTATGGATTTATGGAAGTACCATGAAACCGAGGAGTTTCCTCGAGACGAAGGAGATTTGATAAAATGAGAGAATTTTCATCAAATCATGGAAAAAATAAAAATGCATTAAAAATATAAAACTGGCGTGGGATTGACCACGACACGGTCGGTGGTTGTCCGTGCTCCCAGCACCCTGGTCAATATTTTTAATTATTTATTATTTTCTTCTCTATTTTGCATAGGTTCATCGTTTCGTTGTTTTTGAAATACTCGTTCGTGCGGTGACTGTTAGTGTATATCGTTGAATACACCTTCACCATTTGAATCGGGGCTTACTTAGAGGTAGCTCAGACGCCCGGTTGTTGATTATTTATTACTAATTGTGGAATTCAGTGGAGAATAATTCACAAAACTGAGTAATAAGATGTTTATTATTAATTCATAGGATCAGCTGAGGATTCGACTACGAATTCAATAATAAAGTGAGCATTACCATTCCATGGGATCGTAGATTCGACCATAGAATCGGAGTAATTAAGATTTATCTATTACCATTTATGAGACCAGTTGTGGATTCGATCATGAAATCGGAGTAATGAGATAATATAGTTATTGTTATTCTATGAGATCAAGTCGTGGATTCGATCATAGAATCAGAACAATTGTTATTGCCATTCCATGGGACCAGTCGTGGATTCGACCATGGAATAGGAGCAATTGTAATTAGGAATAATTAACTTTGTGGCTCTATACTAGCAGAGCAAGCTGTCTAGGAGCATTATTTATCCCGATATGAGCTTGCCGGTAAGTCATATCCTTTATATAGTCAGGGTAAACTTGTTGTTTGTTCCTGAAGATGTTATCGCTCTATACTAGCAGAGCAAGCTGTCCAGGAGCCATCCATCTCGTGATGCTATATAGAAATAATCACTGAAAGTATTCAGTATTCATGAGATATGCCGTTGTCCAGTCGTGAGACTACATATCTACATGTACTCTGAGAGAAAGTACTCTCCGTTGAGAATTCGATGAGAGACCCGTGTCTCGATACTCACGTCTGATTGTTGAATCAGAGCTTCGTATAATTATGAGTTTACGAATTTAGCCTTTGTCGAAAATCCACCATCTACAGCATATAAACGTATGAGTTGGGATGCACCAGCGAGCAAGAAGAGCTACAATACCTCGTGTGTCATGAAAGATATACAAATCTCCAGATATTTGAACGGCCCTGGTAATTTGTACTCTATCCAGCATAGCTCTAACACGAGGAAATCCCAGCATGTGTCTAGACCATCCCAAGAACTTCTCTAAAGGGCGTCGAGAAAGCTTGAATTCAATCATTGAAGTCTGGAATAATCCTCGTTCAAGACAGAACCAAATAGCAGCACGAGGAGTCACCAATTTCTTTTGAGTGATCGTCCTAGGATTGATCAGAAGGCGATATACCGGGGACTTGAGACGATTTTCGGGCTCCTGAACCTCAAAGAAAGCGTCATCTATGTTTGGGACATTCTTGACTCCAGGTGTTTCGTCTTCCTCACCAACGGAAGTCTCATCCGTGCATGTTTCCTCTATGGAGATATCATCATCTGCACACCTTTCATCTCTGGAAGCGTCATTGGCTGGAGAATCAGACATCCTCGCAAAGCTGCTGTGAAATCCACACAATGTTTCAGTCATCCGCGAATTCAATAAGATGATGGAATCATGCAAATTAAAACGCCGGTGTCTACAAACGGTAAATCTTGAACTCTTATCTCTTTCAATTTCACTAACAATAGTGGTTGCAATACAAGAGTTAACACACGAAATCAACTCGTTCCTTGAAACCTGCAATAACGAACAACACTTCATTAGTTCATGGAAAATGATTTTCTCATAAAATCATGTACATAATTTTCATAATGTGAACATTCACACAACTGAACTATGATATTTACAATAAGACATGACTTCATCATAAATAAGTTGTATAGTTTGAAGGTTACTCAAAACCCATGTCTTGATTTTACAAAACAATAATTAATGCAATTTGTTCATATAAATTTTCAAAATTTATCTAATAAGAACAAATCCATGTGAATAAAATACGTCATCATGTTTCACATAAAATATGTCACGGCTACATGTAAAAAAAAAATCTATTTTCCTTCGTATTAGTGTTTTATTAAAAACGAAGGTTTATGCTAGTTTTGTGAAAGCTCACACCTATTGTGATAAAATACTAACTCTCATTAAAGCTCATAAATAAAGTTTTATCACTGGACATAAGTTTACATACATAAAAATATATATGTATATTTTCCTCGAATAAACATTATCCTTTAAAACGGAGTTTATTTCGGTTTTATGAAAGCTCACATCTATTAAGGTAAAATCTTGGTTCACATGAAAGCTCATACACTGAGTTTTATCACTGGACCTAAGTCCACATATATAAAAAAAAAATCTCTCATAAATCAGGGATTTTTATTAGTTTTCAAAACTAACGATCGAACGAACATACGTTTGATAAAACAAGGGTTTTCTACAAAACCCACATCAACATATACACATGTATAGGATTTTGATATGGTGAAAGCATGAAACACTCATGGAATCATCAAACATCTAAAAAAAAAAATTGGACGTACCTGGTCGGCGCTGGACGGAAGTTGGCCGGACGGTGATAGCTCCGGTCGGACGGACGGTGACGCTCCGGCGAAAATCCTTCCCGCTCCTGTCAAGCTCGGACGTGAAGGTGATGAAGAGGATGGTGGTCGTGGGAAGGAGAATAAAAAAAAGAGATAATTAATCCCTTTTATACCTAATTTTATTTCCAAAACCTAATTCCATAAGGATTTCCCTTTTGGGCCCGACCCGTGAATCCTAAACCAACCAAGGTTCCACCATCAAACCAGTGGTTCTACACGATTTTATGTTCACTGGATGACGCTCTATTATGCCACAGAGGTTTCCTCTCAAACCATGGTTTGCTCATTCAGTCGAAATCCGGTAATATCTTATCTTATGACTAAGTCCAATTACTTATTTTTATTTATACCTGGAAAATCACTATTAAATGCTGACTGAGGAACATGACTGTTCCTCACTAAGAAGGGGACTTAATGTAGATGGTGGATTTTCGATAAAGGGTAAAATTGTAAAACTATACTTCAGATTCGGCAACCGGATAAGTATTGAGACTCATGTCTCTCATTAAAGCATGAAAGCTCATGTCATAAATCTCTGACTGAGAAGGCTGTCTCTCAGAGTACGTCTAGATGTGTAGTCTCTCAGCTGAGGCCACGACACATCTCATGAATACTGAGCAATTTCAGTAATTACTCCGGATCCGGCAATCGGATGAGTATCGAGACTCATGTCTCTGTGCATGAAAGCTCATGCCACCTCTGATGGAGAAAGTCTCTCAGAGAATATGTAGATGTGTAGTCTCTCAGCTGAGGCCACGACACATCTCATACTGTATAGAATCGAAAGATTTGGCGGCTCCTAGACAGCATGTCTGCTAGTATAGAGCGACAACGTCTTCGGGATGTAACCAAGTTTTCCCAGAATATGCAAGAGGAATATGACACTCCAGCAAGTTTATATTGCTCAACCCTCAGATAATTAATGCTCCTAGACAGGAAGCCCTTCTAGTATAGAGACAACAATTAATTATCTTAAATCGTCTGAATATCCAGCAATATTCTACGAGCCATCGCCTGAATATCCAGCAATATTCTACGAGTCGTCAATCAATAGCCTGAATATCCAGCAATATTCTACGATTCCTCGTTATATTTCGTTACTTCAATCTGTGGTTCTTCCCAGCAGAATCCACAGGTTAGTAATAAATATTCAACGAAATAGGCATCTGAGCATCGAATAAGCCCTGACAAAAATGGTGCAAGTGTAATTAGTGGATAATGCACAGACCAACATTTTGAATGCACGAACGAGCATTTTAAAAATACGAACGAACGAGGAACCTATGCAAAATAGGAAGGGAAAATAATAATAATAAAATATTAAACAAAAGCGCTAGGGGACTAGGCTCACCAGCCGGCCAGTCTTGCCGTGACTAGTCCCGCGCCCAATTTTATGTTTTACCATATTTTTACTATTTTCACAATCTCATGAAAATCCTCTCGTTCGAGCAAATTTCCTTTATTTCAAAGAAATTATCTAAATCACATGATTTTATCAAAAAATAATAAAATTAGGGAAAGGTATCGCGGGACCGAGCACCAGCCGGCCATGTCTTGGTCGTGGCCGTTCCCACACCTCACGTCTCCATTATTTTATTATTTCTCTCAAATTGTGAAAATTCCTTGATTTTATGAATTTTCCCTAAAATCATGAAAATTACCTAATTTCATGTATTTTTATCTAAATCACATGATTTTATCAAAAAATAATAAAATTAGGGAAATGTGTCGCCGGACCGCCGGCCGGCCGGCCATGTCTTGGCTGTGGCCGGTCCCACACCTCACGTCCCATTATTTTATTATTCCTTCTCAAATTATGAAAATTCCTTGATTTTATGAATTTTCCCTAAAATTACCTAATTTCATGTATTTTCTCTAAAATCATGGAAAATATTAAAAAATTAGGAAAACTTGTGGGGCCGGGCTCTAGCCGGCCGTCCATGCCCTAGCCGGTCCCACACGCCCATTATTTTATTGTTATTTGGTGTTTGGTTTCCTGATTTCATGAAAACTCCCTGATTTCAAAAAAATATCTTGGTTTTCAACAAATCCCTTTGATTTTATGAAAAATTATCTATAATCATCAAAATTACATAAAATTGGGAAGAGTGCCTTGGGGCCCGCGCCCATTGGCCGGCCAGCCATGCCACGGCCATTGCCGGTCGCACACTCCCATTTCCTATTTTATATTTTAATTTATGTCTCTCATCTCATGGAAGTTCCCTAATTTCGCCAAACTCTCCAGTTTCATGGAATTTCCCTTAAATCAGAGAAAAATACATAAAATCACATAAAACTGGGAAAAGCATGTGGCACCGCGTGTCAGCCGGCCGTCCATGCTCTAGCCGTGGCCGGTCCCACACCTTGTGATTCCTTGTTTATTTATTATTTTCATCATCTCATGTATTTTTGTCGGTTTCAGCAAAACCATGGATTTTGCATATTTTCTCCAAATGTTGCTCAAACGTGCATCAGAAAATATCAAAATTCTCAGGACTGAAGCACGGACACTATGGTGACACGGGCACATCCCCTTGACCGACCAAGGGTGACCCTGAGGCTTGCAAACAGCTGGTCCCGCATGTTTTAATGATTTTAACCTAATTTGCTCAGTTGCTCATATTAGGTTCGAACTCTTTCCAAACAATTGGAAGTTCGCTCAAACGACCATCTACTGGTCCCACGACCATCAAGAGCCGGTCTCATGACCATTTGGTCGGCCCCTCATATTTCTACATCAGTTTTTATGATTTGTTGCTCACACGAGCATTATTTCAGTAAATGATTAAACCAGCATTTAATCATTCTTTCACCAACTGGTCCTCAAGAGACTTTGGTATTTTTTGCTCATTCGAGCATCTGGGCGTTATGTGGTGAACCCGTCATCCCATGTAGCCGGTCCCGTGTTGATTTGCAATAAATCATCATTTCGGTAAAATTAGGGTTTTGAATCCAGAGCTCTGCAGAAACGTGATTCTGTGCAGATTCGAACACTCTGATAATTTTATATTGATTCCATGATTGATATTCATATTTATTTTGCTCGACCCAGCAGTCAGTAACTTAAATTAATATTTTATTTGGTCCAGCTACCAACAATTCATCAAAAGAACAATATCTGCTCGAACTAGCAATATTCGCTCGAACCGGCAATATTTATTCAATTAGAAATATTCGCTCAGACTAGAAATATTTGCTCAAATCAAAGAATATTGGTTCAACTACCAATATTCAACAATTTAGCAACACAGTTTTGCTTGTCTTAGGTTATAATGATACCTCGTCTCAGCAGACATATTAAATTCATGAGTTTCGAAACATTTGATAATCATGTTCAACTCAGCGCTACATGGACTCATCGTCCCATAAAGTCAGCAACTGACTCCACAATCACGAGATTTCAATCGTGTCACATGGGGGGATATTAACTAGGGTTTTGGTCTGGCGGTCTACGGCATGTGTGTTCACCCACGACGAGAATGTGAGCAAGTCGTGCAATCAGTTAGAAGAGTCAGCAAAGTAGTGGGTGGAAAGTTAACCAAGTCTCCGCACGATGAGTAATTGGATTTAACACGATTTCCCCATTTCCCACTCTCTGATTCCAGAAACTGTCACACTTCATGGGATCATGGTGTTTTCAACTCCGGCATTATAAAATGTCTCTGAATCCTGATTGAAAAAAAAGAAGTTTTCGAACACTCGAACATCATTGGCCAAGACGAGCAATTTCTCATCAAAGTTCATACAGACAATCTTTCGTCTACACGAACTCACAGAAATTACTCTCAATTGAGCAAAATTCAATCATTCAGAGCGTTTTCACGCTGAATTCACAACACACCTACAATCTCAGATCACCATTGATCTCACGCATTTCTCAGCTTCCCTCCTATACAGATCAACCCATCCTCTCTTGTGACCGAATTGACTCAGAAACGACCATTGTTCTTGGTTTAGGCCGGGGTATTACAGATTGATCTCTTGAACTTAAAGCACTCCCTTCTTGCAGTGCATCTGTGTGAGGTTCAACATTTCGCTCGGTTCAAGGAGTCTCCACACGGTTGACTCTTCAATTCCGTAAAAACCAGCAAATTGTTTTTCCCCACTAACACCGGGTTTGTGATTTTATGTCTGACCGAATATGGGAAAGGGGAAGAGATCCTAGTAAGAGGTGCAGTACATCACAAAGGGGAACCGATCCTTGTATGAGGTGCAACAAGATTTATAGCAGAAAGGGGAACCGATCCTATGAACATGTGTAACACGTTTTTAGGCAAAGGGGAACCGATCCTATGGACATGTGAACCACATATAAGCTAGATACCATATATATGTGGGGAACCGATCCTAGTACCTAGTCAACCGAATTTTGCAAAGCTAGTGTGACTATGCACAATACTCACATGGAAGGTAGAACCGAAACTTGTTTTGGTTGAACCGATAAACCCATGATTGTGATTGAATGTTATTTGATCAGTCGCATAGTTCTTGAAAGTCAAATGAACCAATTCTAAACTTGTTTGGAAGTGTGGCAAATCGGTTTCAAGGTTGTAAGTGTGAAATAGAACTTACAAAGTAAGGATGTCGGCATACTTTGAAACGTGCTATGAATGTTTATTATTTAATTGTTCAAAGTTATTCCTTAATAGCTAAGGGAAGAGAATCCCAGGATCGAAACATAAATAAGTTAAGAACATTTTAATTAAGGTATTTAACTTCATTTTGTAGGGAAATAAGAATTAGTAATGTGCATTTACTAATTAGAGATTTTCCGAGAGATTTCAATCATTATTTGCATTTCCAGGAATTATAAAAACCGAATTCATGCTTTAATAAATATCTTGAGAATATTTTCGGTTTTGGAAATTCCTTGGTGTCCAAACTTCCTTGTCTATAAATACTTGAAGTTTTGCTTTCTAGCAATCTAATCCTTCGTAACAACAAACTTCCTCTTTGTTGTCTTGTTACTGGTGTAGACGCCTATCGGAGAGAAGAGTAACCTAATTAGGCGAAATCTCTTACTACCGCTCAGTTTAAAGTCTTCTTTGGGATTGAGAAGCTCTAGCGTGTACCATTGGTGGGAAACTAGATAATTGCGGTTTATCTTTTGTTTTCATTGATTTGGTTGACTAACGGTGGTTGAACTTTGATTGAACCTAGTTTGTTTATGCTTGAGAATCTTCTCTTCTGATATAAGATTCACTCAAACTAGTTCAGATTTTCGACAAGGATCTTTAGACTGTTGTTAGTTCTACAAACGATCTTGTGATAATCCATTGTTAACAGACTCCGTTCTGTGCGTGATTGATCACAAGAGATTCAAGTGATTGTGTGCAGGTTATTATTGAAGATCTAAGAAGATTTGAAGACGAAGAAGATATTGAAGATTTCTGATTTGTGAGTTCATAATCTTTGGTGTGCATAATACTTATTTCGGTAAAAGAGGATCCAATTAATAATCGATTTATCCTTGTGATAGATTGGATTGATTAATTGAGTAGATCGACATCAACACAATTCTTTGAATTAATAGTGTTGTTGGCTTAATCTTAGACGATTACTTCGGTAATTGAATATAAGATAGATCTAAGAACCCGATGAAGGAGTTTATGTTAAGATAAACATAAGAGCCTTTGTCCGACTCATATCACTTGGTTGAATAGAGTTGATACCAAAAAGATTTGTTGTTCCTGTACTGTTTGGAATACGAACCAAAGGAATTGTTCCAAGTACGTGACTAGGTCGGAGGCGTGGGAATACAAACGGAACTAGGTGAACTATTGGTTTAGCTTCTTGGTCTCAGCTATACGAAGTTAGGTGTAATTTTGTGTAGCGGCTTAATCCTGAGAGCATTCAATTCTGGACAAGGTCCCGGGGTTTTTATGCATTTGTGGTTTCCTCGTTAACAAAATCTTGTTGTGTCATTTACTTTATATTTCCGCATTATAATTGTTTTATTATAATTAAAGTAAATTACACAAACGTTAATTCTTATTTATTTGATAAGTGAATCCTATTGTGTTTGGTTAAGTCCGAACCTTTTTATCAAGTAACATACTTCGTTGTTGTATTATCTCGATCTAGTATCCATAGACGATCACACGAAGTGTGAACCGATTAGTTGTATTGTCTCGACTCAGTCCATAGACAATCACTTCCATGGAAAGGACTTACAGGTAGGAAAAGTTTTGGCTTGAGGTATAGTTGGGTACCCTCGCCTTTTCATAAGTACTGAATCGAGAAATTGAGATATAACTCTTTGATATACTTTTTATTAAGATTGAGTCTGACTGTCTAGTTGATTCTCTTAAAAGTATATTGGAGTTTGTCCATACAGATTGTTAAGCGAAATATTGGGTATGGTTGTTAGACCCCCACTTTTTCAATTGGTATCAGAGCAGGTAAACACATTAAATACCTCATAAGTTTGTGTTTGTAGCGATCTGATTATGGACGAGTCTATCTCTAATAACGTATCAGGTCAGAAATTACCAGATGTTTTTCAAAGCTTGGATTCACCTGAGAGAACTGTCACATCTATGTCAATATCTAAACATTCTCTTTGTAGGATCAGAATCTCGCAGCAATAATGCCTTAGCGAAATTATCAGCAACACAACACAACAGCGTCGCAGAACAATTTCAGAAATGACATAATAAACGACGTCAACTAAATCATGAGAAAAATGTGACAGTCCTGCGAAAATTAGAGAGTTTGCGAGATTAACATTTGTAAGGTCGCGAGAATGTCGCAAACCATATCCGAAAATAAAGGACATATTAGCTGTCATCCACTATGTAATTCCCTATAAATAGCCGCTCAGTTGTAAACGAAAGGGAGAGATCTTTTCTGAGTGAGAAGCAAGTAAATAGGAGAGAGAAAATCTAGAGTAGTGGTTATTCTTGATTCCTTTATCTTTTCTTGTAAGATTGTTCAAAGATTCATCAATAAAAGTTAAGATTGTTAATCTAAAACGAGTTGAATGTTATTGAAATCTTGTGAGGGGTGTAGTGTAGGATTTCCTGCAACTACACTCTTAATGTAAAAACTGTTGATAACTGGGAAACACTCCTAGAAAAACAGTTGGATGAAATTTCTGATGAAGGTGATTCAGATATTGATAGTGAAAAAGCGGGGGTACAACAACCACACCCAATATTTTTCACTTAGCAATCTGTATGGACAAACTCCAATATACTTTCTAGATAATCAACTAGACAGTCAGACTCAATCTAGATAAAAAGTATATCAAAGAGTTTATATCTCAATCTCTCGATTTGATATATACTCAAGCAAATAGAAATATGCGAGTCTTTATCAAATACTAGAGAGATAACTTGGATGGTACCAAAGACCAATATTCAAGTGTCAATCAATTTAAATCAACAACCAAAATGTCGGATATTCTAATTGATTGAACAACGCACAACCTGTGATATTTCAATTATATAACAAAATATAATGCGGAAAAGAAATAACACAAACACCATAATTTTGTTAACGAGGAAACCGCAAATGCAGAAAAACCCCGGGACCTAGTCCATATTGAACACACATTGTATTAAGCCATTACAGACACTAGCCTACTCCAAATTAACTT